>NC_143038.1:63572500-63872500 GCF_057628025.1 Oncorhynchus mykiss
ATGACTTGGTGGACAAAGTGGAAAGGAGGGGAAATAACTCCCACCATGCAGCAGGACCCCTTCAGCTGTGGGGTCTTTGTAATGCAGGTTTGATAGTTATATGTTCAATAATGAATGGTTAGCTGTTATGTGACAATTAGGTATTTTTTGGTGTAGATGGCCAAGGAAGTTGCACAGAACTTCCCCAACATCCCCTCCCAAATTGATATGGAACCTTCAAAAACACATTGTCACGAATTCTGCCGAAGTCGTTGCCTCTCCTTGTTCGGGCGGTGCTCGACGTCACCGGTCTTCTAGCCAGCATTGATCCATTTTTCATTTTCCATTGGTTTTGTCTTGTCTTCCCCCACACCTGTTTTCAATCCCATTCATTACCTGTTGTGTATGTAACCATCTGTTTCCCCTCATGTCTTTGTCAGAGATTGTTTATTGTCAGTGTTGTGTTTGTTGTATAGGTGCGCGACGGATCCTCGTACCCATGTTTGTTTATATTCTGTTCTTATTAGTGTTATGGAGCATGTTACGTGGACATTCATTAAAATAGTATATTTTACACTCTGTTTGACTCTCCTGCGCCTGACTTCCCTGACACCTATACACACACGACTCTGACACACATGGAGCAACTGCGAAAAGAAATGGCTGAGGATATCCTAAAAATGTCTGCTATATAATGACACTTAATTCAAAGTAAATGTAAATGATTTTTATGTAGTTGTGTGGGACAGCCATATGTTCAGTTCATGCCTATGATTTCAGAGTTCAACAAAGCCAACAACTGCTTCATGTGTGCCACTGATAAAGAACCTGGATGTGGCCCAAAGACTGACTGGGTTAGTAACTTCATTTAACATGTTTATAATCTTTTGACAACAGTGACGGCATGTGAGACAGTTTATGATATGACACAATGGATGGCTAATTCGTCATACTGCATTGATATTATTTATAACGTGTTGCGCTTTGTTTTGATTAAATGTTTTGCATGCCAATGGTGGTTCCATGTGCGTGCCTAGGAATGAAGACACGAGTTCAACAGAGTAAAGATGCTATACTCCATCCACACTGAAGAGGCTCTGAAATGTACATCAACCAAGGATAAAGAGAAAGTTGACACTGTGAAATGCTTCATACCTAATTGAAGTTAAGTGTCTACATGTTGGGAAAGATTAAAGGTCTCCAATTTCTGTTTAATTTGTCAATATTACATTTTTATTCATTGATTTACTGGCCACCATTACTATGGTTACATGTTCAGTATATGCATTGACCAGCAAACCCACTGCAGCCCACCTCACCAGCTCACTCTCCATCCCTGCTTTGGACAATTAATAGCATGACTCTCTTACTTTTCCCTTTATGGTTGATATTAACGACGAAAGGAGACTGTCTCTCCTATTGTGTACCACTTAAATACTGCTATTGTGTACCACTTAAATACTGCTATTGTGTACCACTTAAATACTGCTATTGTGTACCACTTAAATACTGCGGAAAAATAAAACACATGGAAAATAAGTACTTAGAACTAATTATTGTAGATAAAAGAAAAGGGTAAACAACACTGGACTGAACCCCCTAATTGTCAAGCTAATATTAATGTACAACAATATAGAAGATACATGACTAGAGTTTATGCAATATGGGTGTATATCCACTGCATGCTTGAAGCATGAAGCATGAAGCTATGAAAAATGTATGTTACACCGCGTGATTTTACAGTACACAAACAAGAGTGCGCAATATGGAAGGGTGGTCAGCGGACCTTAGGTCACATGACCAATGAGCAATTGAAATTTGAAATTTTGAAAAATTCCTGTGAAATCATGTGAGATGAAAATAGACAAACTAAAGGGTGTGCAATGTGTAGGGCCACTAAGTGAACATTCTGAACCTTGTTTGAAGTCACTAGGTCAAATGACCAAGGAGCTATTGAAATTCTACATTTTTAAAAATTCATGTAAAACCATGTGAGATAAAAAAAATGGACAAACTTAAGGGTGTGCAATTTGAACAATTACAGTGCCTTGCGAAAGTATTCGGCCCCCTTGAACTTTGCGACCTTTTGCCACATTTCAGGCTTCAAACATAAAGATATAAAACTGTATTTTTTTGTGAAGAATCAACAACAAGTGGGACACAATCATGAAGTGGAACGACATTTATTGGATATTTCAAACTTTTTTAACAAATCAAAAACTGAAAAATTGGGCGTGCAAAATTATTCAGCCCCCTTAAGTTAATACTTTGTAGCGCCACCTTTTGCTGCGATTACAGCTGTAAGTCGCTTGGGGTATGTCTCTATCAGTTTTGCACATCGAGATACTGACATTTTTTTCCCATTCCTCCTTGCAAAACAGCTCGAGCTCAGTGAGGTTGGATGGAGAGCATTTGTGAACAGCAGTTTTCAGTTCTTTCCACATATTCTCGATTGGATTCAGGTCTGGACTTTGACTTGGCCATTCTAACACCTGGATATGTTTATTTTTGAACCATTCCATTGTAGATTTTGCTTTATGTTTTGGATCATTGTCTTGTTGGAAGACAAATCTCCGTCCCAGTCTCAGGTCTTTTGCAGACTCCATCAGGTTTTCTTCCAGAATGGTCCTGTATTTGGCTCCATCCATCTTCCCATCAATTTTAACCATCTTCCCTGTCCCTGCTGAAGAAAAGCAGGCCCAAACCATGATGCTGCCACCACCATGTTTGACAGTGGGGATGGTGTGTTCAGCTGTGTTGCTTTTACGCCAAACATAACGTTTTGCATTGTTGCCAAAAAGTTCAATTTTCGTTTCATCTGACCAGAGCACCTTCTTCCACATGTTTGGTGTGTCTCCCAGGTGGCTCGTGGCAAACTTTAAACGACACTTTTTATGGATATCTTTAAGAAATGGCTTTCTTCTTGCCACTCTTCCATAAAGTGCAATATACGACTGACTGATTGTTGTCCTATGGACAGAGTCTCCCACCTCAGCTGTAGATCTCTGCAGTTCATCCAGAGTGATCATGGGCCTCTTGGCTGCATCTCTGATCAGTCTTCTCCTTGTATGAGCTGAAAGTTTAGAGGGACGGCCAGGTCTTGGTAGATTTGCAGTGGTCTGATACTCCTTCCATTTCAATATTATCGCTTGCACAGTGCTCCTTGGGATGTTTAAAGCTTGGGAAATCTTTTTGTATCCAAATCCGGCTTTAAACTTCTTCACAACAGTATCTCGGACCTGCCTGGTGTGTTCCTTGTTCTTCATGATGCTCTCTGCGCTTTTAACGGACCTCTGAGACTATCACAGTGCAGGTGCATTTATACGGAGACTTGATTACACACAGGTGGATTGTATTTATCATCATTAGTCATTTAGGTCAACATTGGATCATTCAGAGATCCTCACTGAACTTCTGGAGAGAGTTTGCTGCACTGAAAGTAAAGGGGCTGAATAATTTTGCACGCCCAATTTTTCAGTTTTTGATTTGTTAAAAAAGTTTGAAATATCCAATAAATGTCGTTCCACTTCATGATTGTGTCCCACTTGTTGTTGATTCTTCACAAAAAAATACAGTTTTATATCTTTATGTTTGAAGCCTGAAATGTGGCAAAAGGTCGCAAAGTTCAAGGGGGCCGAATACTTTCGCAAGGCACTGTATTTTAAATTAAGTTAAGGTCAGCTCAAGCAGACCACCGGAGCTGTGCATGTGGATGAGGTGCGGGATCTGCGCACGCGCACATGTTGATGGTTTGCTATAAGTGAATATATACTGTAAATAGTGAAGGTGAATGTAGCATATTCACTGGATAAGGGTATTTGTGTTTATTTTCTTGTTTTGAAGGAATTTATGTATTGAATTGTTTTTGTATTTGTATGCAGTAAATTACTTTGTATTTTAGTGCTCTATTGAGCCATGGAATACTCAAGTCCATAAAATGAGTTATGCTGGGGATTTTAGTATGGGTAGAGGGAGGGGTGTCCTTGCATTTACACCAATTGTACAGTCAGCTCCTGGGAGTAGAGTGTTTGCTAGTCCTGAGTTTACAAGCACTGGGAGGGGTAGGCTGTTTACTCCGCCTGACCAGGGTATCCCACCTCTGTCTTTTGATGTACCATCATCCCCAGTCCTCAGTAATATGCTCAGTCAGAATTTATGCAACACAGGACACGCTAGATAAACTAGTAATATCATCAACCATGTGTAGTTAACTAGTGATGATTGATTGATTGTTTTTTTATCAGATAAGTTTAATGCTAGCTAGCAACATACCTTGGCTTACTGAATTCGCGTAACAGGCAGTCAGTCCCAGAATTTTGACTTGTACTGTACATAATATATGTGAATATGTAATTAACAGTGAATGTGTAAACATGTAGTGGCCCCAGCTTCTATTATGATGGGCAAGAAACTCAAAAGAACCCAGACATCCTGCCAGGATTTCCACAAGGGTGCCAGGATGTTTGGCACAAACCCGATACTGACATGGCTCTAGTCCAGGGGTTTGGGTCTTTCAGCGTTATAAACAAGGCAGGTGAATTAGGTTACCTCGCCATGCCAGAGAGACCAAATCTGCTGTTGTAGCTAGCTATCTCTGGTGTTCTATTATTTCATTGTATTCACAGAAATGTCCCTGTATTGATGTGTAATATTGTCATTATTGTTGCAGTATTATTATTTTTAAATAAACCCTCTATAACAAACATCCTTAGCATCAAGAATTACAGACAATCTCCCGAATGTCGTTAACGTGGTATACCGACAGGCAAAGAGAAAGCAAGTTGGATCTCCACGAACAACCATGATGCGGTTCACAATGACAATTTACAGAGAAGTCGAGGAGTCCAGGTTGCATTTATAGTTGGCAACAAGATCTTCAAGAAGGTCTTAAAGATGGAATCCTTAATTGTGAAACTGCCATGACCGTTTGCAATATTAAAACAACAAAGTTACTGCAAACAACGACCCAGTTCTTTCCCCTGCTCCGTAGGCCGGACAATAGAATGAGTAAAAATTTACCCAAGGCTGAAAAATGGCAAAAGAATGGTGGCTAAGCTGGAACACTAACGCGAGCTCATAGCAAACGAATGGAATCGAACGGTCTCAGAGCCTGTAGACTGGAGTGACACTTAGAATTCCATTTTGGATAAACAGCACCAATTCTTTTTCATTATTTTACCTCTACAATCTGTTCTTAGGACGAAACTGAAAAATAACAACTGGTGTAGAAAGTAAACATCCGCACCTCGATGGTGCCAAATGTGCTTATGTCTGCATAATGAGGAGGTAGGGAAAAATGGCAACTTTTGACTTTTTCTGGTCTAGCAATCGATGACAGCAGAGTACACTGCCCAGCTTCATGTAATTAGAAAGAGGAGATTATCATGTTTATAATGGTGTCCAATTTGAAAAAAAATCTAAATAGACACATTGCGAGATATTTGGCAAAATAGACAGACATACCTATACTTCCTTATAGTTGTCACGATCGCTGTCATCGTGGAAATGACTGGACCAAGGTGCAGCATGGTGAGAGTACATTTCTTTTATTGATAAATGTCGCCGACTAAGGACATAACCGTGCAGCTTACTTAGGCTATAATGCCACTAACAAAGTCAACTACCCACAAATACAAAAGGGAAAAAGGCTGCCTAAGTATGATGAGCAACACTCCCCAGCATTGCTTTGTCAACAAATCAATAAAGGCTTTTTCAGATGGCCAGCTGTGAGTTGAGCGAATGCAACCCTGCTGTTGAAATGTGTGGAACGGACATGCCGGACCGAAAACAATTCGGAGCCAGCCCTAGCCTATTAATGCAGTTTTTTAATATACTGTTTATGGGACAAATGTGTTTATGAGAGTTTTATTTCATTTTCCGGAGTTCAGAATAGTAGCGGCGTAGCAGGACAGATAAACACATTTTTGATTTGCGGAGGGGGGCATAACAACCCAACAATAGCATCAATAACGTGAACAAGAACCAGCACATTACAGATCTTTTCCGATATGAGATTATTAAACTGTTCTTTGTAATATCATAGTTTTTATTATTGTGACAATACAGACTTTTGAGGAAAATAAGCATTTTCTCAACTCATACTCTGACTTTCTAGAATGGAGTCGGTGACAAATGGCTTAGCAACTGCGTGACGCAGCATGACAATGTAAACTTCATTTGTCAAGAATCCCTAGGCCTCGAGCGTTATGCATTTTTTAAAGAAACCCTACTGACATCTACCCTCTTTCCAGGTTTGTCCAGTCTTTTAACTGGGGATAGAAAACAAACGTCAGCAGAGAAGACAATCAACCAGGTACTGAGAGACCCCTTATGGGTAGAGTCAGGAAAATACAAAAGTAAGTAGATTATTCAGACACTGTCACGTTCTGACCTCTATTTCCTTTGTTTTGTATTTATTTAGTATGGTCAGGGCGTGAGTTGGGTGGGCAGTCTATGTTTGTTTTTCTATGTTTTGGGGCAGTTCTATGTTTTCGGCCTAGTATGGTTCTCAATCAGAGGCAGGTGTCATTAGTTGTCTCTGATTGAGAATCATACTTAGGTAGCCTGGGTTTCACTGTGTGTTTGTGGGTGATTGTTCCTGTCTTTGTGTTTGCACCAGATAGGGCTGTTTTGAGTTCTCACGTTTCTTGTTTTCGTTAGTTTGTTCATGTATAGTGTCTTCATTAAAATACAATGAACAACCACCACGCTGCGTTTTGGTCCGCCTCCACTTCACAACAAGAGAACCGTTACAGACACACTAGGAAAATACCTGGAAACATAGCTGAGTGTTTTCTTAACACACAAAATGTCATAAATCAAACTTAAGGCAATAATACAAAATATGATAACATTTTCTTGGCAGCTGGAAGTGACAACTTATTCTCGTTTTATTCTTAACCTCACTATTTTATTATTTCTTATAATTTCTTTATGCATTATTAAGAAAAGTACCATGTCCAAGTTTCTTTTATGGCTTTTGTGTGTGGATGCATGTAAGTTTGTGCATGGCAGAGGGAGAAAGAGATCATGAATGGGGAGAAAAATAAAGATTTAGCGAAGGGTAGCGAGAAAAAGAAAGAGGGGTCATGTTAAAACAGTAGACAGGTTTTGAAGGTGTGATGGACAGAGGGACAGTGTTTCCTTATGAATAAAGGTCAATCAGATCAGAGCACAGCTCCTGTAGCTACCACTAATCACAGCTCAACTCATAGAATGTATACCCACTAGCACTTTGAGTGTGCTAGCAAAACCTTCTAATTATCTGGACAACTCTGATTCCCTGCAGAGATTAGACAACACCCACGATGAGATCAATTCAACCCACAGGAACCAAATAGAGTGAGAAATAAAACACCATAAATTAAACGAAGCATGATTTTTAATGGAAGGGAATATTTTATTTGTCCATGACAGCTGTTGTATTTGTCTTTGAAGCAGGAATGTGGGCACTGGTAGGAGGGTTTGTTGCTTCACAGAGGAAACTGTTGAAGAAATGCCAAGATGCAGATAAGGGAGATCACTTCCAACACCTTGACATTCTGTCTGACAGAGAAGAGAACCAGTGCAGCTGTGGCACTTAGAAAACACAGACAGAAATGTGCATTTGTATTTATTATGGATGGCAGCAGCTACTCTTCCTGGTGTCCAGCAAAATTAAGGCAGTTTATACAATTTAAAAACGTCACAATACATTCACAGATTTCACAACACACTCTGCCCTCAGGCCCCTACTCCACCACCAAAAAATACAAATGTTACTCCATCATATTACACAGAATAGATGGAAAGTGTTATCTGGGTATTGTGCAGCTTTTGTCAACCATAATGTTTAACCATAAGCAGAGGGGATTGCGACTCCAATATCTGCTCGAAGTGTATCCCATGTTTCCCAGCCCCAGACATCTAACAGCCTTTATGCTGGTCACTCCATGTAGATCACTACTGAAAACAGAATCGGAAATTGTCTCAAGCCTACGGTTCGTACCATATTCCTCCTGCTACAGCATAGAGAGCAACCAGTTTTGAAGATTCAGTAAGATAATCTTTTGGGTTAGATGTATAGCCACATCCTCTACACATGGAGCTTTGACCAGACCATGGGGCTAAGAAAGTGGTGGATGATGGCTGAGATTGACTTAGAGATTTTCAATTCCATTATGTGGGACTTTGTAAGTGTCTGGGAACAGAAAAAGCACATAGCACACTGGTCTGTCTGGAAAAGAGTGGCCTTCACAGAGTGATCTCTAGTTACCTCAAAACTTGATCAATGTAACAGAGAAAGGAAGAGACCAGAGAAATATATACTTTGGTTGTAAAAGTAGTTTCTGAATTTCCCTTGCTGCTTCTGAGAAATAATGACTTCTACGTGAGGATTCACACTGACACACAGTACAGTCTTTCAGTAATGGAACAGGTAGGCAAGTGTGTGATGTTCAGGGCAGACCGGTGATAAAGCTTCTGAGTTTTCTTTTATGTTCAAATCTCTCAACACTTCCAGTTTTCTGTGAAGATAAAGGAAAGTTCAGTAGTTCCTGGTACCTGTATATTATTCCTCCTGACACATTCCTCACATTGTTTTTACATTTCACACCTCTCCATTCTATTCTGGTCTGTCTTTCTCTCTCCTTGACATGCTCTCTCCCTCTCTCACAGTCTTCCAGCCATCAGATTCATTATTTTCCCTCTATTTACTTTTAATTAACTTTATTATTTTCATCGTCAGGCCAGCGACGGCCAGACATCTGCCACTTGCGTGAGACAAGAGCAGAGTAAAACAGGGACCTGGCAACGGGGAGACAAGAGCAGAGTAAAACAGGGACCTGGCAACAGGGAGACAAGAGCAGAGTCAAACAGGGACCTGGCAACAGGGAGACAAGAGCAGAGTAAAACAGGGACCTGGCAACAGGGAGACAAGAGCAGAGTAAAACAGGGACCTGGCAACAGGGAGACAAGAGCAGAGTAAAACAGGGACCTGGCAACGGGGAGACAAGAGCAGAGTTAAACGGAGACCTGGCAACAGGGAGACAAGAGCAGAGTAAAACAGGGACCTGGCAACAGGGAGACAAGAGCAGAGTAAAACAGGGACCTGGCAACAGGGAGACAAGAGCAGAGTTAAACGGAGACCTGACAACGAGGAACATCTAGTTAAACAAAGTCTGTGTCACACCATGATATGGTTCTTGTCTCCACCCCCCTCCAGGTGTCGCCCATCTTCCCCATTATCGCCAGTGTATTTATACCTGTGTAGTCTGTTGCCAGACCGTTTTGTTCGTCAAGCCTACCAGTGTTCTCCCCCTTGCTCCTGTCTGTTTCCAGTTCCTGTTTACTTGTTTTCCCGGTTTTGGCCATTCTGCCTGCCCTGACCCTGAGACTGCCTGCCGTTCTGTACCTTTTGGACTTGACCTGTCGTTTTGCCTGTCCCTGTTCTAGTAATACACTTTTGTGACTTTGACACTGTCTGCATCTGGATCTTCCCTAAAACGTGATAGTCTGTCCAGCATTCCACCGGGAATGCAGTCGCAAGAAGTTCGATAGATAGTCTACCAACAAAGTGTCTCAAAACGTCTAGGCCAGGCCGCAGAGGGAGAACGCCATCAATTACTGTTGATCGTATAAATAATATATACAAGAGGGGTATGCTGACTTGGTGCTTATGTGAATAACTTATTCTGAGTCTCGTTGCAGAGTAAGTTCTGCAATAAGTTCTTACTCCCCCACCCCATTTGCTTGGCGTTACTGTAACACTGCATTAATTCAGTGGACGTACCCTATTCTGGAGTGCACTTGATCTGATGTTTGTTTCTTTCTCAGGTCTGGTTACCCTTTCTCACCCTCACAACACTTAATATATTGTATTAAGAAAGAGTGTTAGTGAACAGGAAACTGATGGTGGCCTTCTTATCTGTTCTCCTGTTAAGTAACCTGTGATCCTTTCTTCTCTCCCTCCCTCTCTCCCACTTTATTTCACTTGCTGTAACCAATAGGTTTCAGAAAGGCCAGACTTTTGATAGTTGTTTTAAATGAAATCTACTTGCTATTAAGGTCTGAACTCAAACCTTATCTCAGAAGTTTCGTGGAAGATCCGTGTAATAATGTTAAGGTCATTTCCAATTGAGCCGACATATGCAGCATTTACCGCGAATGCAGCCTCCTCGACAGTGGAAACATTGCTTTTAATTGTCAATCGTGCAATAAAGCGGATCTCAGCGCTACGGATTGAATAGAGCCCTAAGTGTGATTCCATTATAAGGCTGTCTGGAGTTATCAGCAGTGTCGACTGCTTGGTACAGAGCCCAAACCTCCCCTCCCTCACACCTACTTAAATTGATGTTTTGTCTGCAAAATCCTGTTACTGTGCTTTGCTTTTATCGTGTCAATGTCCATCTGTGTCACCATAAACATACAGCATAGTATTTTTCATTGTGTTTTCCATTCCATAGTAAATTGCATTGCAATTTTAAAATGTATGTAAATCCCCCTGAACACTCATTACATTATCTGTATGTACTGTATGAGAACAAGAGCCAGGGGGTGACTGAATAAATGTAGAAAACAGGGTAGCATGAGGGCAGGGGTTAGAAAACAGGGTAGCATGAGGGCAGGGGTTATTCTCCCAGATGCATTTGAATTGACATTATGAATTTTCCGCTGACCTTGTGCCATCCACACGGCGGCCAATGACTATAGCAGACGGGGCAAGTCACTTTTTAAGCGGCTGTGACAACCTTAACCCGTTAGCTTGGCCATAGGATTGGGAACTAATTGAGTAGCGTTCATTATTGATGAGTTGCAGATACAAGCTCACTCACACAAATGAGATAAAGAGGCGTGAACACAGACTCACACACGATGGCATAGACTCAAACCCACGCAGGCTAGCACGCGCACACACACAGAGACCACACATACCCTAACTCACAGAATGTCCCTCGGCTCTCCCTGTGGGTCAGATCATCTGTGTTGAATTTAATGAGTGAACATGTAGTCATCCCTCAACGAGAGCACTGTTACCTTTGGGGTGAGATAAGATATAAAAAATTCACAGTCTCCGCCACGCTTTGAATACTACAGCAGTGGAACACTCATTAGCATTTAAATGGGGAAAAGATAACGCTGCATTCGGCACTGTCATTCCTCCATCACACTGCAGCCTGACGGCAGAGAGAGAAGGAAACCTGAATGTGGCTTTTTAAAAACGTTTTTAGAACGTTTGTATCAGAAATAGTAGATGCGTTAGTCCTATTGCCTTCTACAGTAATTGCTTTGGGGAGTTCATTCTGAGATTTGTATCACTGTGTGAGGAAAACTTCTAGATTTGTTTGTCTAGTTATTTTCATCTCGTTAACTCCTCCTGTGTAGTTGATGTTGTTTAGGCAGGAAAAGAGGATGCCACACGTGCAAAAGTGCATGAATCAAAGTAGCGTCTAGCCTTTGTCTGGACTTCACAGACCACTTGCCCATTAAAATTCTAAACCTCTGCTCAACCACAGCATGCCATTCAGACAACTAACTTTCTCACTTAATGCTTTTACCTAGATGAAGGTAAAAACTGGACCATTAGTCCATGTATGTTGATCTCTTTAGAGATTTCACTGGGAGCCCTGATCACTCAGACGGGGGTATAGAAACCATAGTATTTGGCCTCTACCTTTTGTTAAGGATTCCTCCTCCCAGAGCTAGTCAGCTGGAGCTATGCGTGTTCAAAAAATGGGACAGCTGCTATTTCAACATGACACAAGTCTGTCTCTTTGTATCTGGCTCACATTTCCCTTCCATGAAAAATAAGCGAAGAGGGCAGCTGCGGTGGGATGATTTGGGATGAATTAAAGGCTGTTTCCTATCAGGCTCCGGAGGGTCTGATCCCCTCCATCCTCACTTGTCTGGCTGCAACCCTCTTTCTGCCTGATACAGCATCAAACTGGAAGAGCTCATGGATTAAATTATATCAGCGCCCGTCACTGTAACGTGTCCCACAAATAATAACAATGGATTTTAGATCCAAAATGTCCCACTACCTGCGGTTGGGGTTGATGAGGTTGTACAATAGTGTCTCCTAGCTTTGTTGACGGGTCGGCCCCCCCCTTCCCCCCATCCCGTGGTGTCATTCTTCACCCCCAGCAAACCACAGGTCCCAGGCCTGAGGGGGAGACTGAGGGCAGGCCGGGGAAATGACTTGTTTTTTCAACATCTTACAAAGGAAGTTGAAATTGTGAACTTATTCTCCAAATCAGGCTGCACAAAAACAATGGGTGTCACAGTGGGCGAAAACACGGGCTGATGTTATTTCATTTGTCTTGTCCGTGATCTTGGTGCCTAGTTAACGGGATCTGAAAGTAGTAGCTGCAACTTTACACTGTGCTCTGCAAGAACACACTTTGATTCTGTGCTATTTTTTTGTCTCCCCCCCATCTGTCTGTCTGTCCCTCCTCCTATCCCCATCTATATCCTGTCATCACCTCCCTCTGATGAGGCCGTGAAACAGGTGGCTGTGGGCCTGTGGCACAGTAAGAGCAGGAAAGCTGCAGATTGACTTCACAGTGTGTGTGTGTGTGTGTGTGGGGGGGGTTCCCTCATCCTATCTTCCTTCAGCCCTATGTTCCCCCAGCCCTATGTTCCCTCAACCCTATGTTCCCTCAGCCCTATGTTCCCTCAACCTATGTTTCCTCAGCCCTATGTTCCCTCAACCCTATGTTCCCTCAGCCCTATGTTCCCTCAACCTATGTTCCCTCAGCCCTATGATCCCTCAACACTATGTTCCCTGAACCTATCTCCTTTAGCCCTATGGTCCCTCAACCTATCGTCCTTCAGCCCTATGTTCCCTCAGCCCTATGTTCCCTCAACACTATGTTCCCTCAACCTATCTTCCTTTAGCCCTATGGTCCCTCAACCCTATGTACCCTCAACCCTATGTTACCCCAGCCCTATGTTCCCTCAACACTATGTTCCCACAACACTATGTTCCCTCAACCTATCTTCCTTTAGCCGTATGGTCCCTCAACCTATCTTCCTTCAGCCCTATGTTCCCTCAGCCCTATGGTCCCTCAACCTATCGTCCTTCAGCCCTATGTTCCCTCAGCACTATGTTCCCTCAACCCTATGTTCCCACAGCCCTATGTTCCCTCAGCCCTACGTTCCCTCAAACTATCTTCCTTCAGCCCTATGTTCCCCCAGCCCTATGTTCCCTCAACCCTATGTTCCCTCAGCCCTATGTTCCCTCAACCTATGTTTCCTCAGCCCTATGTTCCCTCAACCCTATGTTCCCTCAGCCCTATGTTCCCTCAACCTATGTTCCCTCAGCCCTATGATCCCTCAACACTATGTTCCCTGAACCTATCTCTTTTAGCCCTATGGTCCCTCAACCTATCGTCCTTCAGCCCCATGTTCCCTCAGCCCTATGTTCCCTCAACACTATGTTCCCTCAACCTATCTTCCTTTAGCCCTATGGTCCCTCAACCCTATGTACCCTCAACCCTATGTTACCCCAGCCCTATGTTCCCTCAACACTATGTTCCCTCAACCTATCTTCCTTTAGCCGTATGGTCCCTCAACCTATCTTCCTTCAGCCCTATGTTCCCTCAGCCCTATGGTCCCTCAACCTATCGTCCTTCAGCCCTATGTTCCCTCAGCACTATGTTCCCTCAACCCTATGTTCCCACAGCCCTATGTTCCCTCAGCCCTACGTTCCCTCAAACTATCTTCCTTCAGCCCTATGTTCCCCCAGCCCTATGTTCCCTCAACCCTATGTTCCCTCAGCCCTATGTTCCCTCAACCTATGTTTCCTCAGCCCTATGTTCCCTCAATCCTATGTTCCCTCAGCCCTATGTTCCCTCAACCTATGTTCCCTCAGCCCTATGATCCCTCAACACTATGTTCCCTGAACCTATCTCCTTTAGCCCTATGTTCCCTCAGCCCTATGGTCCCTCAACCTATCGTCCTTCAGCCCTATGTTCCCTCAGCACTATGTTCCCTCAACTCTATGTTCCCACAGCCCTATGTTCCATCAGCCCTACGTTCCCTCAAACTATCTTCCTTCAGCCCTATGTTCCCTCAGCCCTTTCCCTCAACCTTACTTCCCTCAGCCCTATGTTCCCTCAGCCCTATGTTCCCTGGACCCTATGTTCACTCATCGTATCTTCCTTCAGCCCTATTTTCCCTCAGCCTTATGTTCCCTCTGCCCTATGTTCCCTCAGCCCTATGTTCCCTCAACATTATGTTCCCTCAACACTATGTTCCCTCAACCTATCTTCCGTTAGCCCTATGGTCCCTCAACCCTATGTACCCTCAACCCTATGTTACCCCAGCCCTATGTTCCCTCAACACTATGTTCCCTCAGCCCTATGTTTCCTCAACCCTAGGTTCCCTCAACCTTACTTCCTTCAGCCCTATGTTCCTTCAACTCTATGTTCCCTGAGCCCTATGTTCCCTCAACCTATCTTATTCAGCCCTATGTTCACTCATCGTATCTTCCTTCAGCCCTATTTTCCCTCAGCCCTATTTTCCCTCAGCCTTATGTTCCCTCAGCCCTATGTTCCATCAGCCCTATGTTCCCTCAACATTATGTTCCCTCAACACTATGTTCCCTCAACCTATCTTCCGTTAGCCCTATGGTCCCTCAACCTATCTTCCTTCAGCCCTATGTTCCCTCAGCCCTATGTTCTCTCAACCGATCTGCCTTCAGCCCTATGTTCCCTCAACACTATGTTCCCTCAACCTATCTTCCTTCAGCCATATGGTCTCTCAACCCTATGTTTTCTCAAACCTATGTTCCCTCAGCCCTATATTCCCTCAGCCCTATGATCCCTCAGCCCTATGTTCCCTCAACCCAATGTTCCCTCAACCCTATGTTCCCTGAACCCATGGTCCCTCAACCTATCTTCCTTCAGCCCTATGTTCTCTCAAACTATCTGCCTTCAGCCGTATGTTCCTTCAGCCCTATGTTCCCTCAGCCCTATGTTCCCTGAACCCTATGTTCCCTCAGCCCTATGTTCCCTCAGCCCTATGTTCCCTCAGCCCTATGTTCCCTCAACACTATGTTCCCTCAACCTATCTTCCTTCAGCCCTATGGTCCCTCAACCCTATGTTCCCTCAAACCTATGTTCCCTCAGCCCTATGTTCCCTCAGCCCTATGTTCCCTCAGCTCTATGTTCCATCAACCCAATGTTCCCTCAGCCCTATGATCCCTCAACACTATGTTCCCTCAACCTATCTTCCTTTAGCCCTATATTCCCTCAGCCCTATGTTCCCTCAACCCTTTGTTGCCCCATCTCTATGTTCCCTCAACCTATCTTCCTAAAGCCGCCCTATGTTTCCTCAACCCTAGGTTCCCTCAACCTATCTTCCTTCAGCCCTATGTTTCCTCAGCCCTTTCCCTCAACCTATCTTCCTTCAGCCCTATATTCCCTCAACCCTACGTTCCCTCAACACTATGTTCCCTCAACTCTATGTTCCCTGAGCCCTATGTTCCCTCAACCTATCTTCCTTCCGCCCTATGTTCCCTCAACCCTATGTTCCCTCAACACTATGTTCCCTCAACTCTATTTTCCCTCAGCCCTATGTTCCCTCAGCCCTATGTCCCCCATCTCTATGTTCTCTCAACCTATCTGCCTTCAGCCCTATGTTCCTTCAGCCCTATGTTCCCTCAACACTAAGTTCCCTGAACTCTATGTTCCCTGAGTCCTATGTTCCCTCAACCTATCTTCCTTCAGCCCTATGTTCACTCATCGTATCTTCCTTCAGCCCTATTTTCCCTCAGCCCTATGTTCCCTCAGCTCCATGATCCATCAACCCAATGTTCTCTCAGCCCTATGATCCCTCAACACTATGTTCCCTCAACCTATCTTCCTTTAGCCCTATATTCCCTCAGCCCTATGTTCCCTCAACCCAATGTTCCCTCAACATATCTTCCTTTAGCCCTATGGTCCCTCAACCTATCTTCCTTCAGCCCTATGTTCCCTCAGCCCTATGTTCCCTCAACACTATGTTCCCTCAACCTATCTTCCTTTAGCCCTATGGTCCCTCAACCCTATGTACCCTCAACCCTATGTTACCCCAGCCCTATGTTCCCTCAACACTATGTTCCCTCAACACTATGTTCCCTCAACCTATCTTCCTTTAGCCGTATGGTCCCTCAACCTATCTTCCTTCAGCCCTATGTTCCCTCAGCCCTATGGTCCCTCAACCTATCGTCCTTCAGCCCTATGTTCCCTCAGCACTATGTTCCCTCAACCCTATGTTCCCACAGCCCTATGTTCCCTCAGCCCTACGTTCCCTCAAACTATCTTCCTTCAGCCCTATGTTCCCCCAGCCCTATGTTCCCTCAACCCTATGTTCCCTCAGCCCTATGTTCCCTCAACCTATGTTTCCTCAGCCCTATGTTCCCTCAACCCTATGTTCCCTCAGCCCTATGTTCCCTCAACCTATGTTCCCTCAGCCCTATGATCCCTCAACACTATGTTCCCTGAACCTATCTCCTTTAGCCCTATGTTCCCTCAGCCCTATGGTCCCTCAACCTATCGTCCTTCAGCCCTATGTTCCCTCAGCACTATGTTCCCTCAACTCTATGTTCCCACAGCCCTATGTTCCATCAGCCCTACGTTCCCTCAAACTATCTTCCTTCAGCCCTATGTTCCCTCAGCCCTTTCCCTCAACCTTACTTCCCTCAGCCCTATGTTCCCTCAGCCCTATGTTCCCTGGACCCTATGTTCACTCATCGTATCTTCCTTCAGCCCTATTTTCCCTCAGCCTTATGTTCCCTCTGCCCTATGTTCCCTCAGCCCTATGTTCCCTCAACATTATGTTCCCTCAACACTATGTTCCCTCAACCTATCTTCCGTTAGCCCTATGGTCCCTCAACCCTATGTACCCTCAACCCTATGTTACCCCAGCCCTATGTTCCCTCAACACTATGTTCCCTCAGCCCTATGTTTCCTCAACCCTAGGTTCCCTCAACCTTACTTCCTTCAGCCCTATGTTCCTTCAACTCTATGTTCCCTGAGCCCTATGTTCCCTCAACCTATCTTATTCAGCCCTATGTTCACTCATCGTATCTTCCTTCAGCCCTATTTTCCCTCAGCCCTATTTTCCCTCAGCCTTATGTTCCCTCAGCCCTATGTTCCATCAGCCCTATGTTCCCTCAACATTATGTTCCCTCAACACTATGTTCCCTCAACCTATCTTCCGTTAGCCCTATGGTCCCTCAACCTATCTTCCTTCAGCCCTATGTTCCCTCAGCCCTATGTTCTCTCAACCGATCTGCCTTCAGCCCTATGTTCCCTCAACACTATGTTCCCTCAACCTATCTTCCTTCAGCCATATGGTCTCTCAACCCTATGTTTTCTCAAACCTATGTTCCCTCAGCCCTATATTCCCTCAGCCCTATGATCCCTCAGCCCTATGTTCCCTCAACCCAATGTTCCCTCAACCCTATGTTCCCTGAACCCATGGTCCCTCAACCTATCTTCCTTCAGCCCTATGTTCTCTCAAACTATCTGCCTTCAGCCGTATGTTCCTTCAGCCCTATGTTCCCTCAGCCCTATGTTCCCTGAACCCTATGTTCCCTCAGCCCTATGTTCCCTCAGCCCTATGTTCCCTCAGCCCTATGTTCCCTCAACACTATGTTCCCTCAACCTATCTTCCTTCAGCCCTATGGTCCCTCAACCCTATGTTCCCTCAAACCTATGTTCCCTCAGCCCTATGTTCCCTCAGCCCTATGTTCCCTCAGCTCTATGTTCCATCAACCCAATGTTCCCTCAGCCCTATGATCCCTCAACACTATGTTCCCTCAACCTATCTTCCTTTAGCCCTATATTCCCTCAGCCCTATGTTCCCTCAACCCTTTGTTCCCCCATCTCTATGTTCCCTCAACCTATCTTCCTAAAGCCGCCCTATGTTTCCTCAACCCTAGGTTCCCTCAACCTATCTTCCTTCAGCCCTATGTTTCCTCAGCCCTTTCCCTCAACCTATCTTCCTTCAGCCCTATATTCCCTCAACCCTACGTTCCCTCAACACTATGTTCCCTCAACTCTATGTTCCCTGAGCCCTATGTTCCCTCAACCTATCTTCCTTCCGCCCTATGTTCCCTCAACCCTATGTTCCCTCAACACTATGTTCCCTCAACTCTATTTTCCCTCAGCCCTATGTTCCCTCAGCCCTATGTCCCCCATCTCTATGTTCTCTCAACCTATCTGCCTTCAGCCCTATGTTCCTTCAGCCCTATGTTCCCTCAACACTAAGTTCCCTGAACTCTATGTTCCCTGAGTCCTATGTTCCCTCAACCTATCTTCCTTCAGCCCTATGTTCACTCATCGTATCTTCCTTCAGCCCTATTTTCCCTCAGCCCTATGTTCCCTCAGCTCCATGATCCATCAACCCAATGTTCTCTCAGCCCTATGATCCCTCAACACTATGTTCCCTCAACCTATCTTCCTTTAGCCCTATATTCCCTCAGCCCTATGTTCCCTCAACCCAATGTTCCCTCAACATATCTTCCTTTAGCCCTATGGTCCCTCAACCTATCTTCCTTCAGCCCTATGTTCCCTCAGCCCTATGTTCTCTCAACCTATCTGCCTTCAGCCCTATGTTCCTTCAGCCCTATGTTCCCTCAGCCCTATGTTCCCTGAACCCTATGTACCCTCAGCCCTATGTTCTCTCAACCTATCTGCCTTCAGCCCTATGTTCCTTTAGCCCTATGGTCTCTCAACCCTTTGTTCCCCCATCTCTATGTTCCCTCAACCTATCTTCCTTCAGCCGCCCTATGTTCCATCAGCCCTATGTTCCCTCAATTTATCTTCCTTCAGCCCTATGTTCTCTCAACTCTATGTTTCCTCAACCCTAGGTTCCCTTAACCTATCTTCCTTCAGCCCTATGTTCCCTCAGCCCTTTTCCTCAACCTTACTTCCTTCAGCCCTATGTTCCCTCAACTCTATGTTCCCTCAACACTATGTTCCCCCAACTCTATGTTCCCTGAGCCCTATGTTCCCTCAACCTATCTTCCTTCAGCCCTATGTTCACTCATCGTATCTTCCATCAGCCCTATTTCCCCTCAGCCTTATGTTCCCTCAGCCCTATGTTCCCTAGGCCTATGTTCCCTCAGCCCTATGTTCCATCAACACTATGTTCCCTCAACCTATCTTCCTTCAGCCCTATGTTCCCTCAGCCCTATGTTCCCCCAGCCCTATGTTCCCTCAGCCCTATGTTCCCTCAACACTATGTTCCCTCAACTTATCTACATTTAGCCCTATGGTCCCTCAGCCCTATGTTCCCTCAGCCCTATGTTCTCTCAACCTATCTGCCTTCAGCCCTATGTTCCCTCAGCCCTATGTTCCCTCAGCCCTATGTTCCCTGAACCCTATGTTCCCTCAGCCCTATGTTCCCTCAACTCTATGTTCCCTCAACCTATCTTCCTTCAGCCCTATGGTCCCTCAACCCTATGTTCCCTCAAACCTATTTTCCCTCAGCCCTATGTTCCCTCGGCCCTATGTTCCCTCAGCCCTATGTTCCCTAAACCAAATGTTCCCCCAGCCCTATGTTCCCTCAGCCCTATGTTCCCTCAACCCAATGTTCCCCCAGCCCTATGTTTCCTCAAACCTATGTTCCCTCAACCTATCTTCCTTCAGCCCTATGTTCCTTCAGTCCTTTCCCTCAACCTTACTTCCTTCAGCCCTATGTTCCCTCAACTCTATGTTCCCTCAACACTATGTTCCCTCAACTCTATGTTCCCTGAGCCCTATGTTCCCTCAACCTATCTTCCTTCAGCCCTATGTTCACTCATCGTATCTTCCTTCAGCCCTATGGTCCCTCAATCTATCTTCCTTCAGCCATATGTTCCCTCAACCTATGTTCTCTCAGGCCTATGTTTGCTCAATCTATCTTCCTTCAGCCCTATGTTCCCTCAGCCCTTTTCCCTCAACCTTACTTCCTTCAGCCCTATGTTCCCTCAACTCTGTTCTCTCAACACTATGTTCACTCAGCCCTATGTTCCCTCAATTTATCTTCCTTCAGCCCTATGTTCCCTCAGCCCTATGTTCCCTCAGACCTATCTTCCTTCAGCCCTATGTTCGCCCAACTCTATGTTCCCTCAACACTATGGTCCCTCAACTCTATGTTCCCTGAGACCTATGTTCCCTCAACCTATCTTCCTTCAGCCCTATTTCACTCATCGTATCTTTCTTCAGCCCTATTTTCCCTCAGCCTTATGTTCCCTCAGCCCTATGTTCCCTAAGCCCTATGTTCCCTCAGCCCTATGTCCCCCATCTCTATGTTCTCTCAACCTATCTGCCTTCAGCCCTATGTTCCTTCAGCCCTATGTTCCCTCAACACTAAGTTCCCTGAACTCTATGTTCCCTGAGTCCTATGTTCCCTCAACCTATCTTCCTTCAGCCCTATGTTCACTCATCGTATCTTCCTTCAGCCCTATTTTCCCTCAGCCCTATGTTCCCTCAGCTCCATGATCCATCAACCCAATGTTCTCTCAGCCCTATGATCCCTCAACACTATGTTCCCTCAACCTATCTTCCTTTAGCCCTATATTCCCTCAGCCCTATGTTCCCTCAACCCAATGTTCCCTCAACATATCTTCCTTTAGCCCTATGGTCCCTCAACCTATCTTCCTTCAGCCCTATGTTCCCTCAGCCCTATGTTCTCTCAACCTATCTGCCTTCAGCCCTATGTTCCTTCAGCCCTATGTTCCCTCAGCCCTATGTTCCCTGAACCCTATGTACCCTCAGCCCTATGTTCTCTCAACCTATCTGCCTTCAGCCCTATGTTCCTTTAGCCCTATGGTCCCTCAACCCTTTGTTCCCCCATCTCTATGTTCCCTCAACCTATCTTCCTTCAGCCGCCCTATGTTCCATCAGCCCTATGTTCCCTCAATTTATCTTCCTTCAGCCCTATGTTCTCTCAACTCTATGTTTCCTCAACCCTAGGTTCCCTTAACCTATCTTCCTTCAGCCCTATGTTCCCTCAGCCCTTTTCCTCAACCTTACTTCCTTCAGCCCTATGTTCCCTCAACTCTATGTTCCCTCAACACTATGTTCCCCCAACTCTATGTTCCCTGAGCCCTATGTTCCCTCAACCTATCTTCCTTCAGCCCTATGTTCAATCATCGTATCTTCCATCAGCCCTATTTCCCCTCAGCCTTATGTTCCCTCAGCCCTATGTTCCCTAGGCCTATGTTCCCTCAGCCCTATGTTCCATCAACACTATGTTCCCTCAACCTATCTTCCTTCAGCCCTATGTTCCCTCAGCCCTATGTTCCCCCAGCCCTATGTTCCCTCAGCCCTATGTTCCCTCAACACTATGTTCCCTCAACTTATCTACATTTAGCCCTATGGTCCCTCAGCCCTATGTTCCCTCAGCCCTATGTTCTCTCAACCTATCTGCCTTCAGCCCTATGTTCCCTCAGCCCTATGTTCCCTCAGCCCTATGTTCCCTGAACCCTATGTTCCCTCAGCCCTATGTTCCCTCAACTCTATGTTCCCTCAACCTATCTTCCTTCAGCCCTATGGTCCCTCAACCCTATGTTCCCTCAAACCTATTTTCCCTCAGCCCTATGTTCCCTCGGCCCTATGTTCCCTCAGCCCTATGTTCCCTAAACCAAATGTTCCCCCAGCCCTATGTTCCCTCAGCCCTATGTTCCCTCAACCCAATGTTCCCCCAGCCCTATGTTTCCTCAAACCTATGTTCCCTCAACCTATCTTCCTTCAGCCCTATGTTCCTTCAGTCCTTTCCCTCAACCTTACTTCCTTCAGCCCTATGTTCCCTCAACTCTATGTTCCCTCAACACTATGTTCCCTCAACTCTATGTTCCCTGAGCCCTATGTTCCCTCAACCTATCTTCCTTCAGCCCTATGTTCACTCATCGTATCTTCCTTCAGCCCTATGGTCCCTCAATCTATCTTCCTTCAGCCATATGTTCCCTCAACCTATGTTCTCTCAGGCCTATGTTTGCTCAATCTATCTTCCTTCAGCCCTATGTTCCCTCAGCCCTTTTCCCTCAACCTTACTTCCTTCAGCCCTATGTTCCCTCAACTCTGTTCTCTCAACACTATGTTCACTCAGCCCTATGTTCCCTCAATTTATCTTCCTTCAGCCCTATGTTCCCTCAGCCCTATGTTCCCTCAGACCTATCTTCCTTCAGCCCTATGTTCGCCCAACTCTATGTTCCCTCAACACTATGGTCCCTCAACTCTATGTTCCCTGAGCCCTATGTTCCCTCAACCTATCTTCCTTCAGCCCTATTTCACTCATCGTATCTTTCTTCAGCCCTATTTTCCCTCAGCCTTATGTTCCCTCAGCCCTATGTTCCCTAAGCCCTATGTTCCCTCAGCCCTATGTCCCCCATCTCTATGTTCTCTCAACCTATCTGCCTTCAGCCCTATGTTCCTTCAGCCCTATGTTCCCTCAACACTAAGTTCCCTGAACTCTATGTTCCCTGAGTCCTATGTTCCCTCAACCTATCTTCCTTCAGCCCTATGTTCACTCATCGTATCTTCCTTCAGCCCTATTTTCCCTCAGCCCTATGTTCCCTCAGCTCCATGATCCATCAACCCAATGTTCTCTCAGCCCTATGATCCCTCAACACTATGTTCCCTCAACCTATCTTCCTTTAGCCCTATATTCCCTCAGCCCTATGTTCCCTCAACCCAATGTTCCCTCAACATATCTTCCTTTAGCCCTATGGTCCCTCAACCTATCTTCCTTCAGCCCTATGTTCCCTCAGCCCTATGTTCTCTCAACCTATCTGCCTTCAGCCCTATGTTCCTTCAGCCCTATGTTCCCTCAGCCCTATGTTCCCTGAACCCTATGTACCCTCAGCCCTATGTTCTCTCAACCTATCTGCCTTCAGCCCTATGTTCCTTTAGCCCTATGGTCCCTCAACCCTTTGTTCCCCCATCTCTATGTTCCCTCAACCTATCTTCCTTCAGCCGCCCTATGTTCCATCAGCCCTATGTTCCCTCAATTTATCTTCCTTCAGCCCTATGTTCTCTCAACTCTATGTTTCCTCAACCCTAGGTTCCCTTAACCTATCTTCCTTCAGCCCTATGTTCCCTCAGCCCTTTTCCTCAACCTTAATTCCTTCAGCCCTATGTTCCCTCAACTCTATGTTCCCTCAACACTATGTTCCCCCAACTCTATGTTCCCTGAGCCCTATGTTCCCTCAACCTATCTTCCTTCAGCCCTATGTTCAATCATCGTATCTTCCATCAGCCCTATTTCCCCTCAGCCTTATGTTCCCTCAGCCCTATGTTCCCTAGGCCTATGTTCCCTCAGCCCTATGTTCCATCAACACTATGTTCCCTCAACCTATCTTCCTTCAGCCCTATGTTCCCTCAGCCCTATGTTCCCCCAGCCCTATGTTCCCTCAGCCCTATGTTCCCTCAACACTATGTTCCCTCAACTTATCTACATTTAGCCCTATGGTCCCTCAGCCCTATGTTCCCTCAGCCCTATGTTCTCTCAACCTATCTGCCTTCAGCCCTATGTTCCCTCAGCCCTATGTTCCCTCAGCCCTATGTTCCCTGAACCCTATGTTCCCTCAGCCCTATGTTCCCTCAACTCTATGTTCCCTCAACCTATCTTCCTTCAGCCCTATGGTCCCTCAACCCTATGTTCCCTCAAACCTATTTTCCCTCAGCCCTATGTTCCCTCGGCCCTATGTTCCCTCAGCCCTATGTTCCCTAAACCAAATGTTCCCCCAGCCCTATGTTCCCTCAGCCCTATGTTCCCTCAACCCAATGTTCCCCCAGCCCTATGTTTCCTCAAACCTATGTTCCCTCAACCTATCTTCCTTCAGCCCTATGTTCCTTCAGTCCTTTCCCTCAACCTTACTTCCTTCAGCCCTATGTTCCCTCAACTCTATGTTCCCTCAACACTATGTTCCCTCAACTCTATGTTCCCTGAGCCCTATGTTCCCTCAACCTATCTTCCTTCAGCCCTATGTTCACTCATCGTATCTTCCTTCAGCCCTATGGTCCCTCAATCTATCTTCCTTCAGCCATATGTTCCCTCAACCTATGTTCTCTCAGGCCTATGTTTGCTCAATCTATCTTCCTTCAGCCCTATGTTCCCTCAGCCCTTTTCCCTCAACCTTACTTCCTTCAGCCCTATGTTCCCTCAACTCTGTTCTCTCAACACTATGTTCCCTCAGCCCTATGTTCCCTCAGACCTATCTTCCTTCAGCCCTATGTTCGCCCAACTCTATGTTCCCTCAACACTATGGTCCCTCAACTCTATGTTCCCTGAGCCCTATGTTCCCTCAACCTATCTTCCTTCAGCCCTATTTCACTCATCGTATCTTTCTTCAGCCCTATTTTCCCTCAGCCTTATGTTCCCTCAGCCCTATGTTCCCTAAGCCCTATGTTCCCTCAGCCCTATGTTCCCTCAACCCTATGTTCCTTCAACCTATCATCCTTCAGCCCTATGTTCCCTCAGCCCTATGTACCCTCAACCTATCTTCCTTCAGCCCTATGTTCCCTCAGCCCTATGTTCCCTCAACCCTTTGTTCCCCCATCTCTATGTTCCATCAACATGTCTTCCTTCAGTCGCCCTATGTTCCTTCAGCCCTATGCTCTCTCAGTCTGATGTTCCCTCAGCCCTATGTTCCCTCAGACCTATGTTCCCTAAACCTATCATCCCTCAACCCTATGTTCCCTCAGCCTTATGTTCCCTCAGACCTATGTTCCCTCAACCTATCTTCCTTCAGCCCTATGTTCCCTCAACCCTATGTTCCCTCAGCCCTATGTTCCCTCAGCCCTATGTTCCTCAGCCCTATGTTCCCTCAACCTATCTTCCTTTAGCCCTATGGTCTTTCAACCTATCTTCCTTTAGCCATATGTTCGCTCAACCTATCTTCCTTCAGCCCTATGTTCCCTCAGCCCTACTTCCTTCAGCCCTATGTTCCCTCAACTCTGTTCCCTCAACTCTGTTCCCTCAACTCTATGTTCCCTCAACTCTATGTTCCCTCAACTCTATGTTCCCTCAACCCTATGTTCCCTCAACCCTATGTTCCTTTAGCCATGTGTTCCCTCAACCCTATGTTCCCTGAGCCCTATGTTCCCTCAACCTATCTTCCTTCAGCCCTATGTTCCCTCAACCCTATGTTCCCTCAACCCTATGTTCCCTCATCCTCTCTTCCTTCAGCCCTATGTTCCCTCAGCCCTATGTTCGCCCACAAAAAGGTAGAAAATACGTTTTATTTTTAAATCTACATTTGTAAGTGTGTACAGTATATGGGGCTTACTGAATATGTTCAATCACTATGACCGTGACCTTTTGTCAATATTACATCCAATATTACATTTTGAGATTTATTTGTGTTGTCTCAGCATCATTTTTTTTTTACATTAATGGTTGGCTTAAATATGTACAATTATATGGCCTATGACCCACTGAATTGTTGAATCATTGGTGACCAGAAACACATTTCTGAGTTGAATAAGTAGTTATTTATCTTGGTATTTACAGAAGCTTCATTCTATAGCTAGAGGACTCCTGATATCTCCAGGAGTTATAAATATCCTTTTTGTCTTTATCTGCATTTGTCTAGTACTGTCTTTTTGCTAGCTAGGGCCATGTACTTTAAATGCTGCCTGTCTTCCCAGTAGCCTACTTGGTGTGTGAACTGCTGACTGCTCATAACTTGCAGGTGATTGTTGACACATCATCTAGGATTAAGGGGCAGGGCAGTTTGTGACTGTTGTTATTTTGGTAATCAGTGGCTGTATTGGAGGGGGAGTGGTTTCACCTCTCCTGGGCAATCAGCAATTACTACTGGGAGGTGTGCTCTTCACCTTTGCAAGGCAATTAGCAATTAGTATTAGTACTTCAGTCTCCCCTGTTTTCTCAGCAGCCGCTTAGGTCGTGTCAGCGGCGGTCTCGTCATCAAAACTAAGACGGTTCTGCCAAGTTTTTCTGCGGAGTTGCTTGAGGAAGGAAAGAGAGGAAGAATCCACACCACTCTCTCATTTGAGTAACTTACCTAGTAATTTTCAGATCTAATATTGCTATTTTGTAGCTTTGGCAACTATGTGTGTGTTTTCTATACCTGTTCGCTCCTATCCCTGTAGGGTTTACAAACGCTCTCACCCCTTGGCTACAACCGTTCAACCGTTCTTCTTTAGTTTACCCTGCGCACACAAACCATGTGGAATTCCTGGTCTTTGGCAACGTTTGGAACTGCCGATCTGAGGTCAAGAACGTCATCTCAGCCTATGCTGCCATTCCGTCCCTTGACTTTTTGGCCCTAACGGAGACATGGATCACCCCAGAGAACACTGCTACTCCAGCAGCTCTCTCTTCATCTGACTACATTTTCTCTCATAGTCCGAGAGCATCTGGCCGTCGTGGTGGTGGCACAGGGCTACTCATTTCTCCTAAGTGGAGATTTTGTTCAGCTACTCATTTGAATTCCATGCTGTAACTGTCACTTGTCCACTACCAGGTGCCCTTAAAGAGTTCCTCAGTAAGCTCATTTTCTGATGATGGCTCACTACTCTTTGTACTTGGCGACTGCAACCTCCTGACGTCTGCCTTCGATTAATTTCTTTCCAACTCTCTCTTTCCCCTCGTCTTTTGACCTCACCCTTTTCCAGTCTCCTCCCACTCACAAGGCAGGCAGTACGGTTGACCTCATCTTTACTGGAGGCTGTTAGCCTACTAATCAAACTGCAATGCCCCTCCAGGTCACTACTTTGCTTCCTTTTCTGTCTCCCTCACCTCCAACCCTAGCCACTCAGCTCCCACCCAGATAGTCATGCGCCGTTCCAATCTTTGCTCTCTCTCTCCCACTACTCTCTCCTCTACTATTCTATCATCTCTCCCTTTTGCTAACCCTTCTCCCTCCTGTCTCCTGATTCTGCCTCTTCAACCGTACTCCCCTCCCTGTCTGCATCCTATGTACTGTCCCCTTTCCACCCAACTGGCTCGGCCCTCCCCTCCTGCTCTGTGGCTGAGTGACTTATTGTGCGCTTACAGAACAGGGCTGCAGGCAGCTGAGTGAAAATGGAGGAAAAATAAACTTTCGGAGGACCTATCCCTCTTTCACTCCCTCCTCTCTACTTTCTCTTCCACTGTATCCACTGTTAAGCCACTTTATATCACTCTAAATTTCAAGCTTCTGTCTGAAAACCCTAGGAAAATGTTTTCCACTGTCTCCTTCCTCCTTAATCCTCCACCCCTTCTCTCCTCCCTCTCTGCGGACGATTTTGTCAACCACTTTGAAAAGAAGGTTGAGGAAATCCACTCCTCATTCACTCAGCCTATAGAGTCCACTGGACCCACTCCCACAGAACTACCCTTAAGCTCTTTCCCCCCTCTCTCTCCAGATGAAGTCTGTGACTAGTGAAGTCCGGCCGCCCGACCCCATTCTTCTCCCAAGAAACTAACACTCGACACCTCTGACTAGTATCCCTTTCTTTTCTTTCCAAAAAAAAAACGTGTTGTCTGCCTGCCTGCCTGCCTGCCTGCCTGCCTGCCTGCCTGCCTGCCTGCCTGATCTATCCGCTGCATTCGACACAGTGAACCATCAGATCAGGCCCTCTCCTCTTCTCTCTATACAACAAGTCACTCAGCTCAATCATATCGTCACTTGGTCTCTCCTATCATTGCTATGCGGATGACACTCAACTACTCCCTCCTGCCCCTCCAAGTCCTTTCCATCATAACTCCATGGTGTCCCCCTTCCAGAGTACAAAGGACCTTGGTGTGACCCTGAACAACATCCTGTTGTTCTCTGAAAACATCAAAGCAGTGACTCACTCCTGCAGGTTCATGCTCTACAACATCTGTAGAGTATAGCCCTACTTCACAGAGGAAGTGGCACAGGTCCTAATCCAGGCACTTGTCATCTCCTGTCTGGACTACTTTAACTCGTTGATGCCTGGGCTCCACGCTTCTGCCATCAATCCCCTGCAACTTATCCAGAATGCTGCAGCTTGCCTGGTGTACAACATTCCCAAGCTCTATCATGACACCCCTCTCCTCCACAGTCGCTTTCAGTCGAAGCTCGCATTCCATTACAAAACCATGGTACTTGCCTACAGAGCAGCAAGAGGAACTGCTCCTCCACACCTTCAGGCTATGCTCAAACCCTACACCCCAATCCGAGCCACCTCTGGTCTCTTGGCCCACCCACCCCTACGGAAGGGCAGCTCCCACTCAGTCCAGTCCAAGCTCTTCTCTTTCCTGGCACCCCAATGGTGAAATTAACTTCCCCCTGAAGCTAGGACAGCAGAGTCCCTGCCCATCTTCTGAATACATCTGAAACCCTACCTCCTCAAAGAGCATCTTAAATAATCCTACAGAACCCCCCCCCCCCCCTTCTCACCCCCCCCCCCCCCCCTCATTTGTGAACTAACACTCACACTTGAAATTATGCAGACAACTACATTGATAGAAGCCACAATCTATCTGCAATATTACAGTTGATCTACCCCCTTACAACTGTAGCTCTAACTTTGCTAATAGCTACTTTATTGAGGGAAAATATACTTACTATGACTGAGATATGTGGTTGTCCCACCTCGCTATCTTAAGATGAATGCACTAACTGTAAGTCGCACTCGATAAGAGAATCTGCTAAAAGACTCAAATGTACAAATGTAAATTTCAATCATATTTGGCACAAATAAGCAAGGCCATTAGGACGACAAAATATTCTAAATAATAATGTACTTGGCAGAAGGTCAAGGTCACAGTGACCAGAAATGTATATCCGAGGTAATGACAGATTTATTATAGCCTATCAAGTTTATGGAAAAATGATGTGTTACTGACCATCCCGTTTGTTGAAATGGTGTGTTACTGACCATCTTGTTTATATCATTGGTTTTACAATTAACATGCCTCTAAACTGTTTTTGATGGTCCTTACTTATAAATTCATGAAAAAGTGGATCAACTCACCAAAAGACCTGTGTACATCAAGGGTGCGAAAAATTTCCCCTCTGAAAAATGTCTTATCACATAGCATCACGTTTTTGTCTATAATTTCCCCCTTCTTAAATGGGTACATTCCACACAGCTCCAAAAAATACTAGATATTGAGAGAATTTGAAAAATGTATCTTCCCTCATTTGGGTTGATGACCCCTAGTTTAAAATATATAATTGAGGGAACATAGGACTGAGGGCTGAGGGAACTGAGGGCTGAGGGAACATAGGACTGAGGGCTGAGGGAACATAGGACTGAGGGCTGAGGGAACATAGGACTGAGGGCTGAGGGAACATAGGACTGAGGGCTGAGGGAACATAGGACTGAGGGCTGAGGGAACATAGACATGGTCCTTGTGTTTGTGTGGGAGAGAGAGAGAAAGCAATCATGGATAGATATTGAGAAATAGAGACTAACTGGCTAGTGAATTGAATCACAGTTTATTTTCTTCACTTTCGCTGTCTATCTTTTCTAGTTAATCCACTTATTCAGCCCCTTCCCTCCCCATATCCTTTTGGGTGGCAGGTAACCTAGTGGTTACAGCATTGGGCCAGTGACCGAAAGGTTGCAAACATCAAATCCCCAAGCTGACAAGGTAAAAATCTGTCATTCTGCTCCTGAACAAGGCAGTTAACCCACTGTTCCTAGGTTGTCATTATAAATAAGAATTTGTTCATAAACTGACTTGCCTATTTAAGTAAAGGTTTAAAAAATTATGTTCCAAGTCATTATTTACTTTCAGAAGACATTGATCTCTGTCCAGAGTTAAACTCAGTTTAAACTTCCAGAATTACATCACACTGTCCCTATAAGCCTCCTGGAACACATCCAGGACTAATTAACATAGAACAAATGGCTTCCATTTGACAAAGAATCAGGAGTTGGAACCAAAATTATTTTCCAATCGTTTCGTTCTGAACATAACCACAATTTGCTTGGTTCCGTTACAATGTTCCAACAACAAAAATCAAGTTCTGAAACAGTTCAAACCCCCCCAAAAGTACAGGTTTATATTGTTATTTTCTGTTCCTTTTTTAACCTGTGAAATCCAATGTTTTATATCTAGGAGAATCAGCTTCTATGGAGGAATTATGAATGTCCTTTGAGCTAGCTTGCTAACAAGTTTGTGTGTGCAGAGTGGCACCAGAATTAAAAACACGTCCTACCTTTTTGTAGTTAATTAATCCAACGTGATAACTAGGCCTATAGGATCCTTAACTAGCATTGAATAAGTTAATCCATTATTCTCTATCTATTTAAAAATATCTCTCTAGCCTATGCTTCTGAGGGGGGAGGGGCAAGTAGCCTAAACACACACAGGTAAATTTTTTCCGTTTTCAGGCAGACACTGGAATACGTTTCTGAGTGACAGAATGAGGGCTTTGTTGCATTTTTTGTGGGACTAGAGAAAAATGCTTAGATTGTAAATTAACGTTGTTAACTGGTTTCCATGCTTTTAAAATAACGGTTATTTTCCGGAACAATATGGATAACTTCCAGGTTTCGGTTCTGTTCCTTGAAAAAGGTAGTTATTTTCCGGTTTTCGGTTATGTTCCCTGAACTGGTTCCAACCCCTGCAAAGAATAATGGGGAAAAAGGTCCCCAACACTTCATGTATGTGTTCATACGATACGATTGCCTGCAAGTTGTGATGAAGAGGCTCCTGCACAACAATGAACTTCACAATTCAAAATGGAAACTCTGATAAATTTAGAATGGAACAGACAAGTAGCTTTGATAAGATTATGTAATTTGTATATAATATCAAAATTATCTTGGTAAACACAGCAAACTATAGGCTGTGTCCTCATGCCCCTCGTGTTTCACATTCACATGAAAGACCCAGAGACTCGCTTGCTGAGAAAAAACATTGCCCAGACATCTGTTCCTGGAATTTCCAACCAGTTGTGTTGTAAAAAGATCCCATTATCTCGACAAAGTTGCCTGGAGACTGTATGGTGCATCGAGTGCATTTTCATAACTATTTTTTCCATCTACTTCTCAGGGATTAGTGACTTAGTTCTCAATCTAATTAAGTGTGGCCGCTATGTTGTCAGAATGATGTCACAAGCTCCGGTGGTTCCTCTCAGTGAATCCCAAAGGAAAGTCCCTGTCTGTTATCTTTGTACTCTTTCCCATTCTTTCTGTGAAATGTGCGTTGTAAATCAAGCCCTCACGAAAACACCACATCCACAACATACTGAAGTTCACCATGTGGTTGGGATTGGTTTGACGGGTGGGTCAGTGTTGGAATCACCACTGGTTTCTTAACTGTGAATCCCACTACCCTTTGGCACTTGCCTTTTCCACTATTCTCCCATTGATGTTTAATAACAGATATTCATCCCTGACCACTATATTCAATGTCCCACCCACTAAAAACCAAGTGCTGGATTCAACCCGCAGAGCTGAAGAGCACAAAACAGCCTGATAATCATTTAAAGGCTATGTTCCCGCATTAGCGGAGACTGCATTCACGGTCATTTTAATTGCTCAAGACCTCTGAACTTCATCGCTACGGATTGAATCCAGACCCAAGTTCCCAACAAGAGCCAACAATGTGAGCTGACACGTGCACGGACTGCATGAGCACTTTAACCTTTTTTTTCTTCAATTGTGTTGTTGACTGTACGTTTGTTTTACTCCATGTGTAACTCTGTGTTGTTGTATGTGTCGAACTGCTTTGCTTTATCTTGGCCAGGTCGCAATTGTAAATGAGAACTTGTTCTCAACTGGCCTACCTGGTTAAATAAAGGTGAAATAACAATAATAAAAAAAAAAACATTACTTGATTCGGAGAAGCAATAATAGGCTTTTTATTGAATACATATTGTATATCAATTCATTTAGTGACAGTGTGTTGGAGTGTAAATAAATCAAATCAAATCAAATCAAATTTTATTTGTCACATACACATGGTTAGCAGATGTTAATGCGAGTGTAGCGAAATGCTTGTGCTTCTAGTTCCGACAATGCAGTAATAACAAGTAATCTAACTAACAATTCCAAAACTACTGTCTTGTACACAGTGTAAGGGGATAAAGAATATGTACATAAGGATATATGAATGAGTGATGGTACAGAGCAGCATAGGCAAGATACAGTAGATGGTATCGGGTACAGTATGTACAATGAGATGAGTATGTAAACAAAGTGGCATAGTATAGTATAAAGTGGCTAGTGATACATGTATTACATAAGGATACCGTCGATGATATAGAGTACAGTATATACGTATGCGTATGAGATGAATAATGTAGGGTAAGTAACATTTATATAAGGTAGCATTGTTTAAAGTGGCTAGTGATATATTTACATCATTTCCCATCAATTCCCATTATTAAAGTGGCTGGAGTTGAGTCAGTGTCAGTGTGTTGGCAGCAGCCACTCAGTGTTAGTGGTGGCTGTTTAACAGTCTGATGGCCTTGAGATAGAAGCTGTTTTTCAGTCTCTCGGTCCCAGCTTTGATGCACCTGTACTGACCTCGCCTTCTGGATGATAGCGGGGTGAACAGGCAGTGGCTCGGGTGGTTGATGTCCTTGATGATCTTTATGGCCTTCCTGTGACATCGGGTGGTGTAGGTGTCCTGGAGGGCAGGTAGTTTGCCCCCGGTGATGCGTTGTGCAGACCTCACTACCCTCTGGAGAGCCTTACGGTTGAGGGCGGTGCAGTTGCCATACCAGGCGGTGATACAGCCCGCCAGGATGCTCTCGATTGTGCATCTGTAGAAGTTTGTGAGTGCTTTTGGTGACAAGCCGAATTTCTTCAGCCTCCTGAGGTTGAAGAGGCGCTGCTGCGCCTTCTTCACGATGCTGTCTGTGTGAGTGGACCAATTCAGTTTGTCTGTGATGTGTATGCCGAGGAACTTAAAACTTGCTACCCTCTCCACTACTGATCCATCGATGTGGATAGCATCCTGATGTCTTTATAGGCCATCACAGAGGATAGAATGTCCCTTCCCATAATGATACATCTCATCACTAAAAACACTGACACTGGTGCGTACTAATGATGTGGTAATGACCAGTCAGCCAAGATATACGAACCCAACGCTCCCCTCACTTTAAACCGTGTACAGCTAGCTGTCAGCTAGAAAGCTGCCTGCAAGAACACTCACCACTGTTCTGTTCGGTGTCTTTCCACACAGCAATAAAATGGCCCTATGACAGTATTCTGGAGAGGTGTGGTGCTTAGAAAAAGGCTGTTGGTGGAGGTGTATGCGTGTGTGTGTGCTCCTGCTTGTGTGTGTTCGTGCCTGTGCGTGTATGTTCATGTGTGTCTATGTTTGTCTGTGTTTATTTGTGTTTGTGCATTTGTATTCATGCGTGTGTGTGTTTGGAAGATGTAATGGAGAGGCCCACATGTTCCTCACAGAGGCCCACATGTTCCTCACAGAGGCCCACATGTTCCTCACAGAGACCCACATGTTCCTCACAGAGGCCCACATGTTCCTCACAGAGACCCACATGTTCCCCACAATTTTTCAGAGGATCTGGAATTCCAGAGAGGTGGAGAGAGAGGGTTGATGCAGTATGAGGAAAGTCAGCAGCTCTCACAAAAAAAGCTAACAATTGATAATGCACAATCAGTGACCGTACATTAGATTACAATGTATGTTGTCTACATTGTAGAACAGCCAATTTAGAATCAGATATGCCTCTCTCTCACTCTCTCTCTGCGTTGCTTTATGGAAATTGAATTAGCTTTATTAGATGTTTGACAGTGGTGGCACAAACTCAGAGTTGGACACGTTTCCAATACAAACAAATATGCCAAAGTTTGTTCAGCCTAAGCTGAGATACTGCAGCGGCAGTAGAGGAATTCCTCTGGGCTTGTCAGGGATGTTTGCCTGGGCACAGAGAGAGAGAGGACGTTAGGGCATGTAGTCTAAAACAAAGATGACAGCCTCATCTGTTGAATAAATACTCTCCCCTCCACAAGCCCCTGAATTCTCTCTTGAACAAATAAACAGCCCTACTGCACCACATAGTAGTATGTGTGTACGTGTAGGTGTGTGTGTGTGTGTGTGTGTGTGTGTGTGTGTGTGTGTGTGTGTGTGTGTGTGTGTGTGTGTGTGTGTGTGTGCATGTATGTTTGTGTGTGTGCCAGCTAATGAGGATGTTATAAAGCTCTGGCTAAAGGTGACACGTTAATTTTCAATTAGACAAACGAGCTGCTAATGACCGGCAATGCTGATGCTGAACACGGATGCTGAACTTTGGTGCTGCTGGCACAGAACCCCATAGAGCTGCTGATTGATGACCTGAAGTGAAGTTTGACTCCTCCCCAGCCGTGCCTGGATCTCACTTCTCTCTCTTCCTTTCACATATACGCTTACATGTATAAACACATGCCTTCTCTCTCTCTCTCTCTCTCTCTCATATGCACATGTATGCATGTCTTGCACACACACACACTCTCTCTCTCACACACACACTTTCACACACCCACTGTGCATAAAGCAGCAACATATGCATGTGGTCAGAGATCTGAATCTGATTGGAATAGAGACAGCAAAAGACAGACAGAGTGCTGGGAGAGAAGTGTTGCCCATCATGTGGAATGGATCTCATTAAAAGAGGGCCCCGGGTCACACTTTCAGATGTCAGTCATCTGCTGAGTGGATTAGTACAGAGGCTCCCCCCAGGAGAGCCCGCAGCATACCAAGTGTGTCCAGGCACACTCATATGATCCCCCCTTCCTCCTCCCCATCATCCCAGCCAATCACAGAAAAACACACACCTACATACAAACTCTCATATCCTGATTTTGATTGACTGGGCTCACAGTTGAAAAGATGTCACATCTGATATAGAAGTAGTAGAGAGATATGTGCTAAAAGTGTCCCACTGGACAGCCTCCCACGTAGTTCAGCATAGCTCCGTGTTCCTCTGTCCTTTACTGACTCTGGTATTTTTATGAGCCCCACAATCCAAACACTGCTGAAAGTTAAATATGCGTGCCGTTTCCCAGTCTTGTAACATAAATGACTCTCCATTAGAAACAGAAGCCAGTATTAGTGCCTTTCTCTCAGGCCCATTGTTACAACTATGGCTACAAACAGTTCCTTTATAAAGGAGGCAATCTTTAAAAAACAAATAAAGTGAACTGTTGTTAATGTGTGCATTGTGGTGACGTTACTAACAAGGCTAAATGCTAACAAGGTCTGTGTTTCTCCATTCAGCCCCCTCTCTTCGAGGACAAGGACATGTAGTGTCCCACTGTATATCACACCATTCCCAAAAGAGCACATCTCCAACAATAGACCAGTGGTGGCAGGATGCCCAGGACAAGGACATAGTAGGTGGCAGGCGGCAGTCATACAGCATAGTCAGTGCCTGTATGTCAAGCAGGGCTGTCCTAACAACCTCACCTTCACCCAACTCCCTCCATGATCAGATCAAGATTCCCAAGGCTCTTTGGCACCCGTTTACACTGCTCATCTGACGTAATCCAGAGTCCATGCATTTGAATCACATCTAAATCTCGGGCTGTTATAGTTGCCATTTGCAGCAGCTGACAGTGTGGAGTTCAGGGCAGGCGCCTAGCAGGGCACAGCCTGCCTATTTAGAGGGGTGAGAGGACTACTGTTAACACTTCATTTGAATGGACCATCGTAATGTCTACATAAGGATGTTATAAACATGACTTTAGAGCTTGGCATGTAATGTAGTGTTTATGTCCCAATTTATGGCACGTCACTTGACACTAGACCTGTTATGGAGCATGAAACTTGTAAACTTTTATGAAACCTGAATCCCTTACAAACTTTTCAGCCTGTCATGACACATGCACATGAAATGGTAAAGGGCAAAGGTAGGCAACAGAGAGCTATAAAGCTTTGACCACTAGGATACCAGGATGCTAGAATCAACAGAAGGTACTGCCAGGCACGCACCCACAGGAATCTGAATTCACTTAGTAAACAACTGTATTTTATTGTCTTGGTTTCTATTGATGTTGAATCTCTGTAAGGCTAACTTTGTAAAGACAAAGTGGGATTGAGATGAGAAAGCTGTGAATGGCAGGCTCACTGAGAAGAGGTGAAGGGCACTGCAGGGTCACAGCCAAAGACAAATAGTGGGTTCTGAGGTGTTACTCAGAGTGACTGAGGTCGAAGGTGGTCAGCAGTGGGTAAAGCGTTAGCGTTACCTTTCTGAGGGATTATGACATTTTTAGGGCTTTGGAATCCGATCAGTCCCCAGAGCGTTCTGCTGAGGCTCTCCTCCAGAGGTACTCAGGACCAGGTTCAACTTGATCCCAAACGCCTTCCAACCTCCCCCTTTGTGTAATACATATTTGCTTGGGCATTGGAATACTTGAAAAATGTGGAATGGAAGAAACACAACTTTTTATGGAGTCGAAATTATTGATCTGATACCCATTTGTCAAAAATACCATTCCAGTAGTGTTTCAAATCACACAAAAATCACCATGTTTCTGGGTCAAGCATACAGAATGTGTTACCTATGGATTCCACAGTGAAAACAAGCATTTAGTTGAGATGAATTCTATCCGGGTGCCTTTCAATAAAATGCTTCAGATCAGGTCTTCCAGGTTAATGTGTGTAAACCCCCCAGCGTGTTGAGGTTGGCCCATGAAAAGAGGGGTGGGGGAGGGGACTGCAGCTTCCTGCACAATAAGACAGGATAAAAGATAAAAGAGGAGTTTACTAATTCATGAGGGGAGATACAAAGCACCAGTAATCACTCCAACTTTACTAATCCCTCCCTAAAACAGTAGGGAAACAGTAGGGGCTTGCCTGCGACCCCTAAAACACAGGGCTCCCTACAGCACAAAGACACCCTCCCCTCTCCTGTCCCCCGTCCCCTCTGGATTGGATGATATGGTCAGAACTTGGGTTTTAAAAGGGAGGAGGCTGTGGATTCAACCCTCCGTTACCCTAACAATGACATTTAACGGCCTTTGATGGTCAGTAAACTGGATTTAAGATAGTCTTTGAGATTGAAAGAGAGGGAGAGGACAAAAAAGGGAGGAAGGAGAGAGAAAGGGAGGAAGAGATCAATGGAGGAGAGAGGGAGGGAGTAGAGACATAGCATCTTATAAACTGTAAGGAAGTCAGAGCCACCCAATATGCCATGATATCAACCAGTATCACAAACAGAATGCTAACTACAGAGTCACTGATGCTCTGTCTCTGCTGAACATCACAGAGCAAGTGTTTCTGTCTCTTTTTCTACGTAAGAAAATGGTGCTGCAGTGGATAGCAACTTTTTTATAAGCTCCTGACCAATTCTGCTATTTTGTGTTATTTTTTCATTGATCTTTTAACACAGAGTCTCCACCATCATTTCATATGACCGGAAACCGGTTCTGGACATCAGAACAGCTCTGGATGTTCTGCTTACTCCAGACCAGACCCTAATCCCCGGGACTCAAAAGAGGGAATGTTGTCACGAAAAAAATCAGCCATTTCCAGCTACAACAGTCAGAAAAGCCTGAGAAGTCTCCCAAGTCCCCAACTGGCAGTTTCATTAAATAGTACCCGCAAAACACCAGTCTTAACGTCAACAGTGAAGAGGCGACTCCGGGATGCTGGCCTTCTAGGCAGAGTTCCTCTGTCCCTTGTCGGTGTTCTTTTGGCCATCTTAATCTTTATTGGCCAGTCTGAGATATGGCTTTTTCTTTGTAACTCTGCCTAGAAGGCCAGCATCCCACAGTCGGGTCTTCACTGTTGAGACTGGTGTTTTGCGGGTGCTATTTAATGGAGCTGTCAGGTGAGGACTTGTGAGGTGTCTGTTTCTCAAACTAGACACTCTAATATACTTTTCCTCTTGCTCAGTTGTGCACGGGGGCCTCCCACCCCTCTTTCTATTCTGGTTAGAGCCAGTTTGCGCTGTTCTGTGAAGGGAGTAGTACACAGCGTTGTATGAGATCTTCAGCTTCTTGGTAAGTCTAGTAGTAGACTGTAATCGAACCCACAAATGCTGATGCTCCATATACTCAACTAGTCTAAAGAAGGCCAGTTTTATTGCTTCTTTAATCAGGTCAACAGTTTTCAGCTGTGCTAGCATAATTGCAAAAGGATTTTCTAATGATCAATTAGCCTTTTAAAATGATAAACTTGGATTAGCTAACACAACGTGCCATTGGAACACAGGAGTGATGATTGTTGATAATGGGCCTCTGTAAGCCTATGTCGATAATTGGCCTCTGTAAGCCATTTCCAGCTACAATAGTCATTTAAAACATTAACAACGTCTACGCTATATTTCTGATCTGATTTTATGTTATTTTAATGGACAATTTTTTTTTTTTTCAAAAGCAAGTACATTTATAAGTGACCCCAAACTTTTGAACAGTAGTGTACATCTCTGTGGTTTTTCCATGCATTGACTAGACCAGACGACAGCTTCAGGTAAGACAAAGGGGGAGGGGTGTGTCTCTTTGGTAACAGCTGGTGTGCAATTTCTAATGTTAAGGAAGTTTTTGCTTGCTGGAGTTAGAATACCTCATGATGAGCTATAGACCATACTGAGAGTTTTCATCAACAGTGCATTCGGAAATGATTAAGACTCATTCACTTTTTACACATTTTGTTACGTTACAGCCTAATTCTAAAATGTGCTAAATAGTTTTTCTTCCTCATCCATCCACACACAATACCCCATATGTTTGCAAAAAAACAACTGAAATAGAACATTTACATAGGTATTCAGACCCTTCACTCAGTACGTCATTGAAGCACCTTTGGTAGCGATTACAGCCTTGAGTATTCTTGGGTATGACGCTACAAGCTTGGCACACCTGTGTTTTGGGAGTTTCTCCCATTCTTCTCTGCAGAATGTCTCAAGCTCTGTCAGGTTGGATGGGGAGCGTCACTGCACGCTATTTTCAGGTCTCTCCAGGGATGTTCGATCGGGTTCAAGTCTGGGCTCTGGCTGGGCCACTGAAGGACATTCAGAGACTTGTCCCGAACCGACTCCTGCATTTTCTTGGCTGTGTGCTTAGGGTCATTGTCCTGTTCTGAGATTCATCTGATAACATTGAGGAATGCACCACATCAGTGACCGGTTTCATTAATGAGTGCGTTGACAATGCATCTATCTACGTGCCCCACAGTGATGATGTAATCTCTATTGCACTCCACACTGCCCTCTCCCACCTGGACAAGATGAACACCTATGTGAGATTGCTGATCATTGGCTCAGCATTCAACTTCATAGTGCCCTCTGAGCTCATTGCCAAGCTCAAGACCCTGGGATTTAACACCTCCCTCTTCAACTACATCCTGGACTTCCTGACGGGCAGCCCCTAGGTGGTGAGCGTAGGCAACAACACATCCACCACGCTGAGCCCCCTGCCATCCAGGACCTATAACAGGCGGTGTTTTCACAGACTCCAGCCACCCAAGTAATAGACTGTTCTGTCTGCTATTGCACGGTAAGCGGCACCGATGCACCATGTCTGGAACCAACAGGACCCTGAACAGCTTCTACCCCCAAGCCATAAGACTGCTAAATAGTTAAATAGTTAACCTCTACCTGGACTATCTGCATTGACACTTTTTGACTCATCACATACACTGCTCCTACTGTTTATGATTTATCCTGTTGCCTAGTCACTTTACCCCTACCTATATGTACATATCTACCTCAATTACCTCATACCGCTGCACATCAACTCGGTACTGGTACCCCATGTATATAGTTATCGTCCTTGTGTTAAAAAATGTCTATATATTTTTTTTCTCTCTGCATTGTTGGGAAGGGCCCATAAGTAAGCATTTCACTGTTAGTCTATTGTTTACGAAGCATGTGACAAATACAATTTGATTTGTTATAGATTTGCCAAGAGCACCAGCAGCCTCCCTAGTTGTCCTGTGGGATGTAATCACATTAGAGGAGTCAGTGATGTGGGGAGGAAGGAATACTGTGGTAAATTAATACAGGCTTTCTTTATACCTCTTGGCAATCAGAGGGCTTTCATGGAGCTCTGCTCATTATCATAACATACATTTGGTTCAGATGGAACAAGTTTATGTACATAGCTAATGACAGTTTGTTTAATCCACATCATACAAATGTTGCTGGTACATTGGGGAATACAAGACGAGCCTAAGTATCTAAACCTTGGCTTGAAGCAGTCAAGTTGGAGCTCAAAATGCAGAATTCTGATTAGAAATCTGACTTTGGTCCATATGAGATTAAAGGGCCGTCCACACCAAGGACAATAACTACAACGATAAATTATAATTAACTGTAAATGTTGGCGAGCAGTCACACCAGCGGACCGTTTATCGTTCTCTAGTATGCCTGTCCATCAACTGATCAACGCATCCTACTGCATGTCTTATTAATAAGATGGTAACACAGACCGTTCAGTGCTTCAAGGTGTGTTCATTGTCATAGTGACAACTGCAAATACAGTGCCTTCGGAAAAGTATTCAGACCCCTTGACTTTTTCCACATTTTGTTACGTTACAGCCTTATTCAACAATTGATACAATTTACATTTTTCCTCATCACTCTACACACAATACCCATAATGAAATAAAAAAACTGAAATAATACATTTACATAAGTATTCAGACCCTTTACTCAGTACTTTGTTGAAGCACCTTTGGCAGCAATTACAGCATTGAGTCTTCTTGAGTATGATGCTACAAACTTGGCACACCTGTATTTGGGGAGTTTCTTCCATTCTTCTCTGCAGATCCTCTCAAGCTCTGTCAGGTTGGAAGGGGAGCGTTGCTGTACAGCTATTTTCAGGTCTCTCCAGAGATATTCGATCAGGTTCAAGTCCGGGCTCTGGCTGGGCCACTCAAGGACATTCAGAGACTTGTCCCAAAGCCACTCCTGCGTTGTCTTGTCTGTGTGCTTAGGGTCATTGTCCTGTTGGAAGGTGAACCTTGGCCCCACCAGTCTGAGGTCCTGAGCGGATGAGTGACCATCTGGTTCTTGGTCACCTCCCTGTCCAAGGCCCTTCTCCCCGCCGATTCCTCAGTTTGGCCGGGCGGCCAGCTCTAGGAAGAGTCTTGGTGGTTCCAAACTTCTTCCATTTAAGAATGATGGAGGTCACTGCGTTCCTGGTTATCTTCAATGCTGCAGAAATGTGTTGGTACCCTCCCCAGATCTGTGCCTCGACACAATCCTGTCTCTGAGCTCTACAGACAATTCCTTAGACCTCATTGCTTGTTTTTTTGCTCTGACATGCACTGTTAACTGTGGGACATTATATAGACAGGTGTATGCCTTGCTAAATCATGTCCAATCAATTGAATTTACCACAGGTGGACTAAAATCAAGTTGTAGAAACATCTCAAGGCCGAACAATGGAAACAGGATGCACCTGAGCTCAATTTTGAGTCTCATAGCAAAAGGCCTGAATACTTATGTAAATTAAGGTACTTCTGTTTTTTAATTTTGCGAAAATAAAATAAAAACTGTTTTGCTTTGTCATTATGGGGTATTGTGTGTTGATCGCTGAGAAAATTACATATTTAATCCATTTTAGCATAAGCCTGTAATGTAACAAAATGTGGAAAAAGTCAATGGGTCTGAATACTTCCGGACACACTGTAATACCTTATTGTACTGAAAAATATATTGGAAATCATATTTAAATGCAGCAATTCAACAAAACATGCTGTTTAGCCTGTATATCTTTTACATCATGTCATTGCTTGCCTCATTGCTCAAATGGTCAATTCATTTGGATCTTTTTTTTCAGGGTGCTCATCTAGTCTGTCCTGTGCAATCATTTGCAATGCATCAGTACCTGGAAGAGAGAGGCTAAAGATGTGTAGCCGAAGTAAGAAGTTAAATGTTATCTAGATATTAGGCCATTAATTTACTAAATATTAGGGATATAAATAGTTACCAGTCATTCATTAGCTAAATATTAGGCCTAATTCTGCAGTGTATAGCCTATACCCAATCAATTTACACAGTGAAATATATTTTGGAATCCGAGAAATGACAGATAGCCTAGGATAGTGTGCTCCCCAGGCTGCTCTCCTGTCCCCGCAGGCACATGAAAATCTCCCTGATTAATTCAGCTTTTTAGAGAAAATTATCATACCCAGCTAGCAATGAGGAATCGGCCCAGAAGCGGCCCTCTTCAAGGGGGCCAGAACTGATTGAATCGGCCCGGAATCGGGTGTCGGTCCCGGCCCGGAATCGGGTCTCGGTCCCGGCCCGGAATCGGGTCTCGGTCCCGGCCCGGAATCGGGTCTCGGTCCCGGCCCGGAATCGGGTCTCGGTCCCGGCCCGGAATCAAACTTAATGACTACCCAGAATCGTCCCAAGTACATCGGGTCATTTCCGTCTTCCAGAATTCAGCCGACTTTGCCGTCATCTTACCAGAATCTCCCCAGAAACGGCCCAATGTAAATGTAAGTAAATGTATACATAATTACCCCATTTAGTCATTTAAAATATTACTATGATACATTTTATACATACAAATTACACCCATCCACAAAAAATATTTTGTGTACAGAACCACCTGGTGACCGTGTCAGCATGCATGCGCATGGCTCGTCACAGGAGGCACTACAGTGCAATGGGATAAGGACATCCCGGCAGGACATACCCTCCCCTCACTCAGACAACGCTGGGCCAATTGTGCGTTGCCTCATAGGTCTTTAGACTATTGCGCCACTTGGGAGGTTCCAGCTGCAACGTTTTTAATGCTTATCAGTTGCCTTGCACAAAGTATCAAAATACTAAAATACTAGACAGGACTCTTAAAGAATTTCATTTAAATGTTAATAGTATTTTTGATCACAGAAACAATGAGAAAATATGGAAAAATAAATAATGAAATGTTAATTATATAAAGCAGCCCGTGTAATCATCTGCCAGAGAGTAACGTTAGCCCCAATCGTCCTGAGCCGCAAGTAATACATTTGTGCCAGATAACTCACACCGGAATCTGCCCAAGCCCCAAGTAATACATTTGGGCCCGATAACTCACACCGGAATCTGCCCGAGCCCCAAGTAATATATACATTTGGACCCGATAACTCACACCATAATCGTCCCGAGCTCAATCCTCGCATCCTAGCCATAAGTAATACTGCCGAAGGTGGCCCAGACTCGGGCCACATGACGTCAGCCAAGTCTGACTCTCAGCCGAGTGTCCTGACTCTCAGCCGGAATCGGCCCAGATCCACTGTGCTAGCTGGGTACCTAAGAACACAATGCAATAATTTATTTAATATTTTTTTCTAGTTAGTAAAGAATTTTTGTCTAGGCTGAAAACTGCACTGAACATGCCATGTCAATATCAATTTCATTCCGAAATATTAATAATCTAGCCTGAACCTGATTAGGCAACCATTTGGATCAATAATGGGTCATTACTCAACAGTTTACCAGGTCCAGAACTGCAGGATGTATCGGCGTTAACAGATAGGCCTACCATCGGAAAATATGGCCTTCCCATGCACTGTTTGTTGTGCATCATCATTCTCCCAAGTCATCCTATAATGAATGTGGCCACCAGTGTTCTCACACATGCCAGTCATTCAGGCAAGCCTACCATGCGCTCTGCCTTCTCTCCGAACAGTGTCTCGCACCTGGAACCCAGAACGCTTCAATAGAACGCCTTTTTGATCGGTTGTCAATGTTTTATTGTCTGACAGTGATTCAAACCATAGCTCTCATTATAATTCTCCACTGTTTTTGTAGTTATCGTTGTAGTGAACACTCCTGTTCACTTGAATTATCGTTATAGTTATCATTGGTGTGGATGGCCCTTAAAGTGGCAATATGTAACTTTTTGGGCGACCCAAACAATTCACAAAGAAATGTTACTTTCGTTTTTTTACACCAGCTTCAAACAGCTGAAACAACAATATTTTTGGTTATGGCGAAATATACAGTATTTCACAGAGATTTAGATGGTACAATGATACTCTATGATCTTATTTAGTCACATAAACTGAAATTAGGCAAACTATTAGAGTTTCAAAACCAGCAAATGGCGTAGCGATTTCTGCATAGTGCTACTTTAAATCAGGGATTTTAAAATACTGATTGATATTTGACTGTGATTCTTGTATGTGAACATATCAGAACCGGTGTGAATGATTCATTGGATTTAGCATTTTTTCAGATGGTGTGGATGTTTATTGTAAACGTGTACACTACTGGATATTAATCATTAAATATGCTGATAATTAATGTTCTAATTCATTCACTGTGGGGCTTGGTGATTTACCACCAGGTTACCTAGCTAACTACTGGAATTGGAATCTTTCTCTCATTAAACTGCTATAGAGTGCCTGCATTCGGTGGCACCATCCACATCAATAGATAGTGACTGATTAAGGAATCAAGCTGTAGTTTTTTATAGGTTGTTGCTCCGTTCATGTTTCCCTCATTTGGCTGTCACTCAGGGTGATCTGACGTTATTTTAATGATCTGTCATTCCTGCAAATGCAAATCAACTGCTGGTGCCGTGAAGAAAATCATCCACATCTTTACTGTCACTTCTCATTGGCAGAGTAGTCAGGTAAATGAGTCCATCCACATCTTTACTGTCACTTCTCATTGGCAGAGTAGTCAGGTAAATGAGTCCATCCACATCTTTACTGTCGCTTCTCATTAGCAGAGTAGTCAGGTAAATGAGTCCATCCACATCTTTACTGTCGCTTCTCATTAGCAGAGTAGTCAGTAAATGAGTCCATCCACATCTTTACTGTCGCTTCTCATTAGCAGAGTAGTCAGTAAATGAGTCCATCCACATCTTTACTGTCGCTTCTCATTAGCAGAGTAGTCAGTAAATGAGTCCATCCACATCTTTACTGTCGCTTCTCATTAGCAGAGTAGTCAGGTAAATGAGTCCATCCACATCTTTACTGTCGCTTCTCATTGGCAGAGTAGTCAGTAAATGAGTCCATCCACATCTTTACTGTCACTTCTCATTAGCAGAGTAGTCAGTAAATGAGTCCATCCACATCTTTACTGTCACTTCTCGTTAGCAGAGTAGTCAGTAAATGAGTCCATCTACATCTTTACTGTCACTTCTCATTAGCAGAGTAGTCAGTAAATGAGTCCATCCACATCTTTACTGTCACTTCTCATTAGCAGAGTAGTCAGTAAATGAGTCCATCCACATCTTTACTGTCACTTCTCATTAGCAGAGTAGTCAGTAAAAGTAAAAGAATCCATCCACCATAGCAGTGTGCATCATACTACACAAGTAGCCTGGAACTGCTAATCCTGAGAGGGTTTCTGATGTCCGTGCTTTCCTGCCCCTTTCAGATAACTATTATTACATGGGGGAGGTTGTTTTCTTCAATAGAGGAATGGCCAATTATTATAAAGCCCAGAACAGCCCTAATGTTAGCTGTACTGTGATTGCCTCATTTCCCTTTACAGTATAATCGAAAGTCATGAATATACTTAAAAGTTACAGTACACTTAAATGTTCTTTGAAGGATCTTAGTTGTAGGTTGTGTGCCAACTTGGTCTTCTCTCTCTCCACAGCTCCTGTCCTCCTCTCCCTCTCCTGGCTCCGTCTCCCCCTCCTGGCTCCATCTCCCCCTCCTGGCCCCGTCTCCCCCTCCTGGCTCCGTCTCCCCCTCCTGGCTCCGTCTCCCCCTCCTGGCTCCGTCTCCCCCTCCTGGCTCCGTCTCCCCTCCTGGCTCCATCTCCCCCTCCTGGCTCCGTCTCCCCCTCCTGTCCTCCTCTCCCCCTCCTGGCTCCATCTCCCCCTCCTGGCTCCATCTCCCCCTCCTGGCTCCGTCTCCCCCTCCTGTCCTCCTCTCCCCCTCCTGGCTCCATCTCCCCCTCCTGGCTCCATCTCCCCCTCCTGGCTCCGTCTCCCCCTCCTGGCTCCGTCTCCCCGTCCTGTCCTCCTCTCCCCCTCCTGGCCCAGGCAGTGTCGCGCCACAGTGCTCTATGAACGCTGCTCAGGACTGTCATCTAGTGAGGAGCGACAACATTTCTTTAATATGAACGGAGCATTAGCAGGTTCCAACCTGACACTCAGTTCACCCTCCGTGCACAGCAGAGAGGGAGACCTGTCTGCTAAGTGCCCATATCATGCCTGCCTGACAGCCCCATCATGGAAGAAGGTGCTGACACACTGATGATTCCAGGTCTCACCCTCCTTCTCCCTCTCCCCTGGGCTCATGTCCCCATCCTCCCCAAGCGCCCCCACCCCCCACAGGCAGTGACAGCTGAGAGCAGGCCATGCCGGGTTCAGCCCATGTGGGGTGATGTGTGTTCACCTGTGAAACTTACTGAATCTACATACATCAATACATTACCACATAACCCCCCTCCTCCCTACTGCCTGTGGTGTCCCAACTGATCCATGTTACCATGGCTACATCAGCCATACAACACACTGAGGAATGCCTTCTTGTAAAATGAGCAAATGGGAGCTTTATCTGGATGACACCTTTAGAATACACACTATGGTTTAATCAAGGATCTCTTGTGTCATGATCGGAACTAGCTTCTCAAATAACAAAACAAGACTCTTCTACATATTGTTAGACTATTGTAGAAATTCTCCACTTTCTTTCAAGTCATAAATTCCTAGATAAAGAGTTCCATTGCCCCTTGATGAACTCTGACCCAATATGACCTCAATATGACCCCCCCCCCCCCCCCCCCCCGTACCTTTTCACCACCACCACACAACTGTAACATCAAGTCTGTTCCGCATGTTTGTCTGGTTACGCTTTAAATCTCCAGCAGACCACCCCTCTGCTCTTTGTTTTCCTCACACAGACACAAGCTGTGTCTGGTTTCTAGGCTACAGGCAGAGGTGTGAGATCTTAAAACCACAGAAGCCTGTGTGTGTAGTGTGTAACATTTGCATGTCAAAAACATACACGGCTTACACAGCATAGTGTTACCAAGAAGCAAATGACTAACTCACTTAGGTTCGTCTTCAACAACACATGAATCAACTCATGTAGGCCTTTTTGTCATTAAATGGCCACCATGAAAAATATCTCTATCGTATAGGGAGGCCCAGGCTTCTTACCCAGAGCTGAGCCCTATGCTGTCCTCTCCATGGGCCACTCAGAGCCACTCACATTCATTAGTGAGTCTCTGGAGAGGTTGAGAGGTTGAGTGTGTGTGTGTGTGTGTGTGTGTGTGTGTGTGTGTGTGTGTGTGTGTGTGTGTGTGTGTGTGTGTGTGTGACTATTCAACAAACTAAATGCAAATAGATCATAACGGGTCTGCATAGTTTACTTTCTTACTTCCTTAGCATTGTGATAATCCTTTCACAATGCTAATGTTAATTAGATATACTCCATGTTAATTAGATATACTGTAACTATTGATTGTATGAGAAGGAATTAATCAGGTGATTCAGGAGAAAATCCATATCAACCAACTCAAACAAAGATATACTTTCTACTGCTGTCTCTTGGGACAGGGGACCCAAAGGGAGCAGGAGGAATAAGAAAACAGACAGGCAGCCATGTCCTACCTTTCTGTGTTTCATTATTTATCAGCTGAGGGTTGTGATATGATGCTGGTGTGACTAGGAGCATGAGGCTTGGCTGGGCAGAAGACTGACGAGCTGCTGGGACCCAGGTATGGAGGAATACTCTGGACTCGAAAAGGGAAGGAACAGCCGACACATCCCAGCAGTCTGACCTGTCCTTCTCCTCCTCCTGTCACACACAAACAGACAGGATGATAGTCTGACAGCTCTCCAAACCTTACCTTCCCCCAGCTCAGCGGGATTCCATTTCCATGGAGACTGAGTGGCCGGTGCACTAACGAGCAGAGAGTGTGTGTGATGAGGGGCAGGTGTGAGGAGGCAGAAAGCGGCCAGTCTTTCAGTCTCCAGACCCTGGTCAGCACAGCTGAATTGGGCCTGGTCAGGAGAGAGGAGAGTGTTAGCCTCAGCTGCAGCACCAGGAAAGCCCCTGGCCTCCTTCCACTGATCCATATTATAAGGCCAATGACGTTCTTCACACGTGTACTAATATTGCCCAGCTTAGTGGCATGTAAAGCCACCCTGTTAAACCAGCAACAACTATGGTTTTTACCTGTTATCTGATAATCTGTCAAGATGCAACAAAACTACAACAAATTGAGGGAAAACATAACGTGGAAAAAAATAGCATCTTATGTCAGTACTGAACCTCTATCAAGCCACATTTTAATCCAGAGGGTAGAAGCAATTAAAGCAGCAAACTCCATGTACTCTTATGGGTCTGTAGCCAGATGATCTTGGAGATAAAGCAGATGGCTTGAATGATGTGCTAAAACAGGATCCACACTGTGTTTACATGACCTTGAGGGTTTGCTGTCCCGCCAACGCTCCCATCCGCTCCTGTGATTAGACCAGACACGCTTTGACGGGCCGCCAGAAAGCGCTCCTAAAAATAAGAATGTCAAATCCTTGTCATACCTAACGGGGAAACATCCTTTCCAATAAGGCATCTCTGATTTGACGATGGCAATCAACAACCTTATTTACCACACCTTTTCAGATGTTATGTGTTTTGGCTATGAAAGTACTTTTCCATAGGCCGTGTATGGTGGTTGTATGTGCACATAGTGAACATACTGAGCCTATATGACGCAATTTATATGTTACTGTATAGCTATTGCCTACAATGGCTCTTGTAAAACATACAGTATCTCAGTCTCTCCACCCTCTGCTCTCTCTGACAGGTGGGGTGACAGTGAATGACCGAGCTCCCGCTTTGTCCCGTGAGTATTCATGCACACCACATGCCACTGCAGCGTCAAGAAGAGGTTATCATGATCAAGTATTGACAATAGAGTGAGATGGTGAATTAGAAAGGACCAATGCATTATGGTGCTACGCAGTAAATCTAATGGGCTACTGATGGTCACTGTATCTCAGAGCAACAGTACAGTGATGAAACGCACAAGAAATAACCTTGTCACTTCCTTTGTGGGGGTCACTTCCTTTGTGATTATGTTATGGACAAATGGGGCGGCAGGGTATCCTAGTGGTTAGAGCGTTGGACTAGTAACCGGAAGGTTGCAAGTTCAAACCCCCGAGCTGGCAAGGTACAAATCTGTCGTTCTGCCCCTGAACAGGCAGTTAACCCACTGTTCCTAGGCCGTCATTGAAAATAAGAATTTGTTCTTAACTGACTTGCCTGGTTAAATAAAGGTTAAAAAAAATTGAAAAAATAAAAAATGTTGTAATAATGATCAAAATGACCCCAATGAACTCATGCTCTAGCTCTCCTTAAAGTACATGGCTACACAATCGGGAAGTTATGCAAAAGCCCAAATCTCCAACATGGCATGGCCCACACATCAAAGGGGACTGGCTGTATATGTTGTCATTTACTGCCACCCCTGTCAAGGGGAGGATTCTTCTGGCCTAATCGGTAATCTATCACCCTGCTGTCTCAATGACCACGATGTTAACTGCCAGCTCGGAGGGAGGGCTGAGCTCAACCCATGGACTGGGGGACTGTGTCCTCTCTGTAGGCAGCCATGGATTTACTCAGCAGGAGAATACAGGAGGGCAGAAAGCAAAGGCCATGAAACACAAGACAAGAACAAACTCACTACATTTAGCACAAATTGACAGTTATGAACAAACCACACAGGAAGTGAATGTCCACCTTGTATGTCAAAAGTAGTTTTACAGATAATCAGAAAGTCCACAGTGCCGGATTCAATCATACTGAAAACCACAAACATATGTTAGAGGCGACAGTTCACATTCAGTTTGGTTAATAAGATAGACAAAGAGGTAATTTTATCAACATGAGATTTGTAAAAATGTGTTCCAGTAGGAAGACATCTAGGCAATGAATGGCACCATAGAGTCATGTCGTTCTACCAGTAATATTACAATCAGAATCCATCTAGAAGTCCCTGAAAATTATAGAGAGCTGGAGAAGGATTATGAACCAGTTGAGAAACAAACCCCAACATTTTCTGTTGAGAAAAAGGGCTATGTATACTGACCTATCTGAGGCTGTGCATCGTTTCACACATTCTTCACCGCTCACAAAGACAGAAACCAGGGTGTGAAATCACACAGAGCCAATGCAGCCAGTCTTTGACCCCACGTAGAACCCTCTGCAGTATGAAGGCTCCACTTCCAGACCTGGAGCAGACTAGACCCAAGCCAGGTGCATGACCACAAACCTCATCCGCTATTTGGAAAGGCTCTATCCTCTCTTCATGGGCCAGTACAGAGGTTGTGTGTGTGTGTGCGTGTGTGCGTGCGTGTGTGTGTGTGTGTGTGAACTTCCTTTACCTCAGCCACACATCCAGAGGATTCGTGCTCCATAGACTCTGAAGCCCATCTGTTTGGAGATGGTATGAGTGTAGAAATACCTCAGGCCTGTAACAGGACATGCTTTACTTTTCTCTTCTGGACATAATCCAGACATTCTTGTTCTTTCATACAGACACTCATTCAGTATATTAGGCAAAGTGTTCTGAAACATGATGGATTATATATTGCAACATCACACACATGCTTAAAGCATGAAACCCCCCTCATCTTACATGCAAACAGTTCTCCACCGTTAATATTTCCTCTGTCTACACCACTAGTCTAGCTGGCAGGGTGGACGTATGGGAAGTCCCTGCGTGATATTGATTCCCAGCCACAGCTTCATGGAAGACGCAGGCAGAAGCTGAACTTGTCTGGCAACATAAGAGCGTCTAATAAATGACTATGTAAAATGCTGGCATATCTCTAGGTCCCTAAGCAGGGCCCTAATCTTCCAAAATCCCTCCACAGGTAGTGTGGTGCAGCAGGGAGGAGGGTAGATGGTAGCACGAAGTATAGCAGGTGGATGGAATGGCTTGGCTTGGAGGGACCGTGTACTTTCATCCTTGTCCAGCCCTGCCCGCTCTCTATTTCATGTGTCTGACCAAGGGCTCCAAAGCATGTGAACTAGCCGGGCCATTAACACACATGGATGCCTAACCTCGCAGGTCCTCAAAGGCATGTCAGAGTGTAACACTGTTTGTACTGTTTTAAAACCCCTGATGTCAAAATGAAGGTGAATCTAGTTTCAACATACTCTCACAAATCACTGTTGGGTGGGCCTGGGAGGGCATAGACACACCCACTTGGCAGCCAGGCCCAGCCAATCAGAATTTGTTTTTCCCCACAAACAGAAATACTCCTCAGCAAACTCATCCACCCCACACCTGTCAGGTGCATGGATTATCTTGTCAAATGAGAAATGCTCACCAATAGGGATGTAAACAAACATTTTAGAGAAATAAACTATTTGTGATTATGGAACATTTCTGGGATTTTTTTTATTTCAGCTCATGAAACATGGGACCAACACTTTACATGTTGCGTTTATATTTGTGTTCAGTGTAGTTTCCCATTGCAAGGTAACCTTATATCATACGTGTTACCACTCATATTTCTAGTATCTCGTCCACCTCCCTCCCTATCTTTCCCTGACTTGGGAGGCCAGATGAAGCTAAGGGAGCAGTCTGCTCTTTCAACCATGACTGAGTCGTATAAACCAAATCAAGCCTGTGTGATGATTGTGGACGTGGTGCACTCTACCCTCACCCTCCCACCGAGCGCTATGGTCATAAATCAGACTCTGACTAGCTGTCTCATGCATTTAAAAGGATGAGCAATGGCATTCACCTGTCCCTCCCTGATGTCACATCCCAGAGAGGCCATCCACTCCAACTCCCCTGGCCAGGAGTTACAAAGATGGCCTGGCTAGATGGCCTGGCTGTCAGTCTCCACTGGCTCCCACTGGGGGGTGTTGTCCTTCTAATCAGCAGACAGGACCCTATGGCTTTAAATGTTGTTAACGTGCCATGGGGATCATTGGCACAATGCTGCTGTACTACAGTCTGACCTGACAATAGGCTCTAGAGTAAGTGACTCCTGGTGGAGCATCAGCGTGCTAATACTAAAGAATGTATGCATCATAGGCCTTCAGCTGACTTTTACAGGGCAGTAAACTAAAGACTTTGGTTTCACGCTAATGCAGTGTTTGAAAGAGGAACAACATCATAAAATGTCTTTACTCACTATGATTTACAGTGCCATCAGAAATGATTCACACTCCTTGAATTACTACAGATTTTGTTGTTACAGACTGAATTCAAAATGGATAAATTATATATATATATATTACACACAATACCCCATAATGACAAAGTGAAAACGTATTTTTGCAAATGTATTGAAAATGAAATACAGAATTATCTTATTTACATAAGTATCCACACCCCTGAGTCAATACATGTTAGAGACACATTTGGCAGTGATTACAGCTGTGAGTCTTTCTGGGTAAGTCTCTAAGAGCTTTGCACACGTGGATTGTACAATATTTGAACAATATTCTTTAAAAAATTATTCAAGCTCTGTCAGGTTGATTGTTGACCATTGCTAGACAGCCATTTTTAAGTATTGCCATAGATTTTCTATTTAAGTCAAAACTGTAACTAGGCCACTCAGGAATAGTCCATTTTGTCTTGGTAAGCAACTCCAGTGTATATTTGGCCTTGTGTTTTAGCTTCTTGTCCTGCTGAAGGTGAATTTGTCTCACAGTGTCTGTTCAAATGCAGACCTAACCAGGTTTTCCTCTTGGATTTTGCCTGTGCTTAGCTGTTCTGTTTATTTTTATCCTAAAAAAAATCCTTAGTCCTTGCCTGTGACAAGCATACCCATAGCATGATGCAGCCACCACCATGCTTGGAAATATGAAGAGTGGTTCTCAGTGATGTGTTGCGTTGGATTTTGCCCAAATATAACGCTTTGTATTCAGGAACTAAAGTTAATTTCTTTGCCAAATTTCTTGCAGTTTTACTTTAGTGCCTTATTGCACACAGGATGCATGGAATATTCTTCTGTACTGGCTTCCTTCTTTTCACTCTGTCATTTAGGTTAGTATTGTGAAGGAACTACAATGTTGTTCATCCATCCTCAGTTTTCTCCTATCACAAACATTTAACTCTGTAACTGTTTTAAAGTCACCATTGGCCTCATTGAGAAATCACTGAGCAATTTCCTTCCTCTCCAGCAACTGAGTTAGGAAGGATGCCTGCATCTTTGTAGTGACTGGGTGTATTGATGCACCATTCAAAGTGTAATTAATAACTTCACCTGCTCAAAAAGATATTCAATGTCTGCTTTTTTTTACCCACCTACCAATAGGTGCCCTTCTTTGTTAGGCATTGGAAATCCTCTGTGGTCTTTGTGTTGAATCTGTGTCTGGAATTCACTGCTCGACTGAGGGTCCTCACGGGTAATTGTACGTGTGGGGTACAGAAATTAGGTAGTCATTCAAAAATAATTTTAAACACAATTATTGCACACAGAGTGAGTCCATGCAACTTATTATGGGACTTGTTAAGCACATTTTTAGTAACTTATTTAGGCTTATTTAGGCTTGCCGTAACAAATACTTGTTGAAATTTCATTTTTTCATTTTTAATTAAATTGTAAAAATAAAATTAAAAAAATTAAAACATAATTCCACTTTTACATTATGGGGTATTGTGTGTAGGCCAGTGACACAATATCTACATTCAATGCATTCTAAATGCAGGCTGTAACACAACAAAATATGGAAAAAGTAAAGGAGTGTGAATACATTTGTGAAGAAATATGAAAGACCGCCTAATTAATATTAAAAAATAATAACAATAATAATACGTTTCCGTAACTAATTCATTGCAGAAAATGAAATACTCTACCAGATTTGCGGTCCGTTCCAGTGTAGATTGACATTCCTGTCCCAGTCTGAACTTTTAAGAGGTTATTGTGCTCTCATTTCCCCCGTCTGGACTCCATATAGAGGCCCCCTCAGACCAAATAAACTGGGAAGCAAATATTAGTGGAGCGAAGGTCCGGTGGAGAGGGGATTCCAGCCATGTCAATGGCATCAAATGACCACAGAGGATGTGACCTTTGACCTCAGTCTGTGTCCAATACTTTTAATGAATGAACCAGTCTGGAACACAGTCACCAAGCTGCCAATGTGTCGTGAATTGGTTCACTTTCTTCAGGTCCTGAGAGGGATCAGCAAATGAAATGGGGGATTTATAGAACTACTGGTTTTCACATGAAATCCTTAGGTATCAGGAAATAGCATTTATGTAGCCATAGGCCTATGTATTTCTCTGAGGAAATGTAAAAAGTAAGTGTTTTTCATTACTTAACCAGGGCAGGATAATTGAAAAGCAGGAGCCATCTCTATACCATTTGCTCCCCACTGCCCACTCTGACGTTGATCAGTAGAGACAGGACTCCCTCACAGAGACCAAACTTATGCTACTTGTTTTGTGACCCGTGGTTTAAACACTTTTCAATCCTCTGCACATGTGTGGTAGAATATATCAACACACTAAGGGAACTGTCAACCTGTGTTAGAATTAATCAATGTTGGTGAGAACCCTAGACACACACGCTCAGGCAAACACACATACACACGCACACAGACAGGCACACAGGCATGCTCAAACGTTAATGGACTCGCACGTATCCACTTGCACCTGTATTAAATCCATCAAAGTCCAGATCAAAACTTATTTTGTCATACAACCTAGACTTACCGCTAACGTACGACCAAACTCCCACACATGATTAAATCTAAGCTACTTTGGATGTCACCTCTGGTTTGGCATAAACTGTATTATTGGCTTACAGTCAATAATTACACAGATAGTCTAACCATTATGGATTACTTTCAAATGGTCTTTTATGGGAGATATGTCCATCCTCCAAATAGGCCATCTTCTCTATATAGAGGGTTGATCTCACTGGCCGTAGCCCTTGTAATGCCTTGGCATGAGTCTTGGTGAGCGAAGGGAGAGTGATATTCTTCAGAAGTGTTTATGACCACCCTACCTCCTCCTCCTGCACACCCCGGGTCTCTGATTACAGGGACCTCGGCATACATGCTTACTCCTTGAGCTTCAAAGCAGACGCACCATTCACACATTCACACAGTCTCCATGAGCAGAAAGAATAACAGCTCCAGCTGTTGCCATGTCATCAGAGTCAACTCCAGCAGCACCATGGGGTCACAGGTCAAATACAAACCCAGAAACCATTGTGTTTATCTGGATTGGCAGAATGGCTTCATTTCTTGGTTCAGAGAAGAAAGCTTGGCATCAGAGCTACTCTGTCTTTCAGCTTGTCTGTCTTTCAGCTGGTCTGTCTTTCAGCAAATACTCATAATAGTACTCCTACAGCACTCAAAATAACTACAGAACTGGTCATTCAATGTTATTTGGAACCACAAGGTGCCTTCTGCTGAACGACCAAGTTTATTTTACCTTTTTGATTTATTATCAAATGTCCTACAGGTATGTCACTTGGAAAACCATTACTATAGTGTAAAATAGACACAGATAGCTGTATTAAAAATTATTGTTCTGCGTGTCATTATCTGTCCAGAGATCCCAGGGCAGCCTGTTTGTATGTTGGGTGCAGTGACAGACAGCATCACTCCTGGGGAATCAAGAGGATAATCACAGGCTTCATTAGCTGATCAGAATGTCAATGATGTCAGGCCCTGCTGCATTTCACTGATCTATGATTGTCTCGGCCTCCTTGGAGTATGTTTACATAGGGCCCTTGATTTGAACAGGCCTTTCTGTTTTATTTTCAGACAAACGGGGTGGACGAATAGATACTGTAGAGTCAGAGAATTTCAGAGCTCCCCTAGATTGGTTTTCAAACCTCAAGAGGAAAATGTTCTCGCAATTCAATCTCCACACCGCTCGTATCAGTCCCTCAGGTGACGACACCAAAGTGTTATTTGCACTGCACACAGGGATCTTGAAATAACTATAAATAATATGACCAACTCTATTTCATGATATTAAGGGCAAAAAGCAGCTGTACTGAATAAGTGGAAGAAGTAGAATAAGAATGCTTTGGACAGGCCTGAGACTGTTTTTCCACTGGCAAATAACATAAAAGCAATTGGATTACAACATTAAAGCCAGTGGGTTCTCATGATTCAGTAATTAAACTATTAAATTATGCAGCCTTATAAAAGAGTGTGGGGGACTGAAGTAAGCAACTAGTAGGTCATTGTAAAATAAGTTTAAGCGAAGGAAAAGTGTCTGGGTGTCGTCTCAGTGACACATGTAGAACAAACTGGTTGTGAGAGGATGTCAGATTCTGAGGGGTGGTTTAAGAAATACAATTATGTTATGTTTTTATGTGTATTTTATGGATGGAGGAAATACATTTTCACTTGGATATGTCTTATGTGAGGCTGTCAACGGCATAATCTCCTCTTATATATATCCACTGCGGATTCTCCAGTAGGTCGTCAAGGCTACATAAGCAACTTGCTGGAGCGTTGATGTACAGGGCCAACTGTATAGAAGAGGCAGAGACAGTGGCAACCTCTATTACAATGTCTGAAACTCATGAGTTCACCCAGCAGTGACCTCTCGAGTTAGCCAATCCAGTGATCCACCCACACAGATCAAGGTTTATCTCCAGTCTGGACAATACAGAGGAACCATCTCAACGTATTACCCTGTTTATCTGTCTGTTAGAGGTCTGTTAAATCATCTGACCTTTGACTGCTCCAGTAAACAGAGTTGTTGGGTTAGTTACGTCTGTACCTCCTGGAGCCCGAGGGGCTGCAGACTAGGCTCACAGTGAGACATGAATAAACGCAGTAGATCTTTTCTACTTCCTTTAACCTCAGTCATTGAAAGAGTGAGAAGACAGAGACCCACAGACACAGAGAGTGAGACCCACAGACACAGAGAGGCCCACAGACACAGACAGAGACCCACAGACACACAGAGAGAGAGAGAGAGACCCACAGACACAGAGAGAGACCCACAGACACAGAGAGAGAGACAGACACACACAGAGAATACATTAGCTAGGCAGATGTTTGTGACAGAGAGAGACAGTCTGAAACATATTGAGATTTAGGCAGGACATCCCTGAAACTGTTGTAAATTAGCCTAAAATATTTGCATGTGACAATGTCTTATTGAGGCAATTTGGAGTACAAAGTAATACACCATAATATACAACAAAGGAAACAGGAATATCACTAAAATGGATAGTCTATAAATGTAAGACGTATGCCAACTCTTGATAGAATGCATTACATAACAAATCTATCAATTGCATTACCTGACATCACCAATACCCAACCCTTATCTTTATTCCCTGTGTGTTGGTGTGCCAACACCTGGCATCTATATCCCTCCTACGCCAACTTAATGCCCTCCCCCACCACCACCCTCGTAGCCCACCACCCCCACAGACGCCCTCATCCCATACCTAAACGAATTGGTCATTGATACAGATTGTGATTATCTGTGCCTGAGGGGTAATTATATAGTGTGAGCCTCTCTAAATCAGGTTCTGGGAATGAGGCTATCAGTGTGTCGGCTCTCTGGGGATGAGGGGTGAGGAGGGTGGGCCTGGGCCTGTGTGTGTGTTATCTCCACTCTGGCCTTATCTCAGCAGTGTGAGCCTCGGGAGAAACAGCCACACCAGAGAGAAAACACCTAAAAGCAAACATGCACACACACACCACAGGCATACTGACGGACATGAATGGACGGATAGACGGACTGACTGACAGGCATACTGACACACACATGAACGGACGAACGGACGGATAGGCTGACTGTCTGGCATACTGACACACACGAACGGACGAACAGATAGACATACTAACTGACAAGCACACTGAGACACATGAACGGACGAACGGATAGACGGACTGACTGACAGGCATGCTTACGCACACAAAATTATTTAGTAATTGCAAAATTGTCACGACTTCCACCGAAGTCGGTCCCTCTCCTTGTTCGGGCGGCTTTCGGCGGTCGACGTCACCGGCTTTCTAGCCATCGCCGATCCACTTTTCATTTTCCATTTGTTTTGTCTTTGTTTTACACACGTGGCTTCAATCCCCCAATTACTTGTTCATTATTTAACCCTCTGTTCCCCCATGGTTTTTGTGAGTGATTGTTTGTATGTATATGGTCCGTTATTGTGGGCTAGTTTATTGTGTTGTATATATTTGTATTCTTGAGTAAAGAACGTTCATTACTCATATCTGCTGTCCTGCACCTGACTCCTCCACACCAGCTACACACAGGCCGATTACAGTAATTTTACACTGTGGCTTGAAAGACCCACAAATTGTCTTTGTGACTGGTAACATTACCTAAAAAATAAACCCAAAACCAAGCTGAAATTGAGATGATTTCTATGTGAACTAGGTTCCAGACACTTAGCCCACATCTTGTTATGTTTCCTCTCACAAGCATTTTGCATGCTTTTTTTTATTGACAATTAGACATTCAACACATACTAAATGACTGGTGTGATGCCCAGCGACTGTATTCTGTATTGGTACAAGGGCACAAGCTGAGACCCAGATGCAGACGCAGGAGACAGATGATTAGAGATGATTAGAGTCCAAGATGTTTATTAACAATCCAAAAGGGGTAGGTAAGAGAATGGTCATGGACAGGCAAAAGGTCAAAACCAGTTCAGAGATCCAGAGGTACAGAATGGCAGGCAGACTCGAGGTCAGGGCAGGCAGAATGGTCAGACAGGCTCGAGGTCAGGGCAGGCAGAATGGTCAGGCAGGCTCGAGGTCAGGGCAGGCAGAATGGTCAGGCAGGCTCGAGGTCAGGGCAGGCAGAATGGTCAGGCAGGCTCGAGGTCAGGGCAGGCAGAATGGTCAGGCAGGCTCGAGGTCAGGGCAGGCAGAATGGTCAGGCAGGCTCGAGGTCAGGGCAGGCAGAATGGCAGGCAGGTGGGAATGGAGTCCAGAAAATAGGCAAAGATCAAAACTGCGACAATTAGTAGAAGAGAATAGAAAAGTAGGAGCCCGGGAAAAACCACACTGGTTGACTTGAATATACAGTACAAGACGAACTAGCACAGAGAGACAGGAAACACAGCGATAAATACACCAGAGAAAATAAACCTGGAGGAGACAATCACAAGGACAGGTGAAACAGATCAGGGTGTGACAATTGGTGGTGGAGTGCTTTCATGACTGGGTGTTTTGACATCATAACATGTGGTAACAAACAGCCTGTGTGGACGCAAACGGAGGCCAGGATAGACCCAGCCAGCGCCACAAATCCTCATGTGTTAAACCGATGTGAGAGAGAGAGTTAGAAAACTACACCCACCCACAGGATCAGATCAGGACAAACCACTGCACACAAAGAAGGAAGAAATCATGAGTACTCTGATCTCTGTTGTTCAGCTTCCAACGTATACTGTGTTGAATGTCAACATGTGATAGATAATCAGGGACAAAGATGAATTACTAACAGTGAAAACAGAACAAAGGAGTTGAACACTTAGTACCAACACATGTACGTACACTATAAAGAGCTCTAACGTTTCAGTGCCCATGGTAGAATCATGAATCCTGCAGTGTGAATACCTTCAGTGTCAGAGAAGTGCCCTACTGGCCTTGCCTTTCAATGATTTTGTTGTATTCACTGTTCCATGCACTATGTGTGTGTAGTGTTTGCTCTTCCAGACAGCTCACGTACTACAGGGGGGCCTGTCTGTCAATCAGTCAGCAGCCTGCGTCCCAGTGCCCGCGTCAGTGAGCAGAGCTGGTGCTGTCGCTCTGAAGCTCCGCTCGCCTTGCACGGGAAGTACTGTGATAATTACTCAGTCAGGAGCGAGCGGCCTGGATTTAATTTAATTTCACATCCAATAACAATCCAGCAAGGAGTGGGCGATAAATCAAACAGGACTCTGCTGCTCTCTCTCTCAGGCTCCCAGAGCTCCACAGGGACTCCTCCGTGTGGATTGGCAATGTGCACTCTGATTAGCACTGTATGGCTGGATATCTCATGTCTCTCTCTGAGACAAGAAAAACCATCGGGCAACTCATTTTCTCCCCCCATCTTTTTACCTCCCCAGTGCTCACTCTCTCTCTCTCTCTACCCCCCTCTTTCATTCCCATCAGTTAACTGTTTTACTGTACAATATCCTCATGTTGTTTGATCATCGCTGTTATCATCAACATCATATTAATTTGCTTTATCATCATCAATGTCATCGTCCTCTGTTTAATCACATTCATCTTTATCAACTTTGCCAAAGCAAAATACATAATTACAACCCCCAATGCTATCGGATCATAGTGCAGCGTGATGAAAACAGTAGATGCACCGACTGGGATCATTTCTGTTCACCACATGCTTATCTGTTTAAACTCAAATACTGGTAAGAGTGCTGTTCTCCAACAGCCTGCACACGCATATTCATGACTGCTGAAAACATCAATAACAGGACCGGGGCCCAATCTGAAGACATCACTCAGTAATCTCCTAGAATTGTTTTGGTGTGTCTGTTCAGTTTCACAGTCACGTATGTGCCTGATGACTTGCGTGTTGTGCAACGACGGCTCTGACAACCAAGATTTCCCACGACCTAGCGTCCATTCTTTAGATGTCTCTCTGTATTGAGTCCGGACGGGGTTGTCTGCCATTCCAGACTCCTAAGAGGGGGCATTCCAGAGACTTGGAGCTATACGGTCTCTATTTCACTCTTTCTTCCTTCCCTCCTTCACACTTGCTCACTTCTCTCTCTCTCTCTCTCTCTCTCTCTCTCTCTCTCTCTCTCTCTCTCTCTCTCTCTCTCTCTCTCTCTCTCTCTCTCTCTCTCTCTCTCTCTCTCTCTCTCTCTCTCTCTCTCTCTCTCTCTCTCTCTCTCTCTCTCTCTCTCTCTCTCTCTCTCTCTCTCTCTCTCTCTCTCTCTCTCTCTCTCTCTCTCTCTCTCTCTCTCTCTCTCTCTCTCAACAGTTGTTTAGGTTTAATGGTAACCCAGAGAACTGGCCAGCGTTATGGGAAGCTGTGTATAATGTCACTTGAAGTACATCCACTTGTCTTGTCACACAGACTTTGCATGTTGAACATGGGGAAGTTGGAGGGAAATTGCCATCCAGAATGAATAGTTAGCATCCTGATTCCCACAGAATGGAGTCTAAAGTGAGCCACCAATTCACGTAGCCAGTGTCACAACTCTAGTGTGTTCCAAGCTGAACAAGGCTAGACTTGGGGATAACTATAGTCAAAATAATACATTTGAGTGTTTTTGAGTGCACATTCATAAAAATTACAATGACCCCTAGACAGAAAAAGTACTTCCAAGTTATTGGAAAATACTGCCTTTCTGAGTTGATGGCCAGTGACCAGTTTAATGTACAGGAACTGTGAAAGAGCTGGACGTTGTAGGCACATTTCAAGACAGTACCTCTATTCTACAGGTTGCTCTTATGGTTCAATTAAGACTCTCTGGTATATTTCTCAAAGATTACCATGACTTCACCAAACATAACCTAACTGGGACATGACCCGGCCGTGTTTATGAGTGAGAGCTGTGTTTAGTCTAAAATTCCCCTCATTTGGTAGAGTACAAATAAAAGCCATTCATGCCATTCAGTGGAGGGTTGGGCTTGTCACTGCTGGCCAAGCCAGTCACCAATTAACACATCAAACCTCATTCAGGATGACGTGTATAATTGGGTCTGTAGCCCGTCACCTTCCCTTACCTCCTCCCGCTACTACACCACACATCAAACAAATACAACTGGCAAGAATCAAGACCCGAGTTGTCTGCACAACTTGAGACCTGACTAGCTGAAACAAGTCTTTTTCATTATGAGAGCTGTAGTTGGTTCAAACTGCCTCTGCTACACAAACACACTGGTGTTAGGGCCTCTGAGACCCTGATGCTCGATGACATTATAGTGGTGACAGAGTTCAGCCGCACCCACCAACCCTCCTGACCCAGCTAAGTACACAGAGGGTGAGGCAGGGTAAGGTGACTGATGAGTGACCAAATTTAATCACTGACTCAAATTTGACCTGGCAATTATTAGACTCCCGTTCTAAAATTTGGACTGTGAGATGGAATTGTAGGTCGCAGTTCATGAAAAGAAGATTGTCTACAATGAATGAGCTCACTACATTCCGATGCCATCAGAACCAGGGGGCCACTGCCCTATGGCCTCGCCAGGCCGGATGAGAAGGAAGATAGGATGAGACAGTCTTTGGGTGGATGGACGGCTTGATATATTCCCCATTAGTAAACGGTTTTCCATGTTAAGCAATGCCCTGCGCAACTTTGTAGCTCCTCTCTGTAGCTTGATTTTTGACTGCATGTAGATTTGTAAACACTTTGCTTTCACACCTAGACACGGCCCTCTTGATTCCTTCAGACTTGTCCTCCTCATCCTTGAAGTTTTTCTCATGTCTCGTTTCAAAATGGCGCCGTACACTTGATGTCCGACGAACAACAGTTTTACAACAGAAAGCGCAAACAGACAGGTCCTTCAGTAAAACTAATCCGTATTCCTTTGTCCAAGAGACAATAAATGAGCTGACATCTGCCTTATTTTTCTTTGCTGATGAAATTTTTCACCCTGAACTTGAATAAATAAAAGAAGAAGGCTTGCTAGCTGCTAGCCATGTGAAAACAAATCTCTCATCTTCAGTGCTGCCTTGGTTTGAATTTGGAAGCAGAGGCTTAACTAATAATATGAAACTCCTGCAAAATTATGAAACCCCATTGGCTAATCAGGATTGACATACCTTGGGAACTACAACATTGCAGTGACCACCAACGCAATTTCGAAAACAATACATGCAATTTCAATGATTTTCTCCAGTTTATAAAACAACATTTTTGTGGCTTACCAAACCTTGGAGTGCCTTAGGTTGCCGACCCCTGGTCTATAGGAACTAACCATGATGAGACATCCCTAACAGCCATAGTCAAAACCAGCTTCCTATCCATCCTCCACACCATCTCTGAAGTCACAGTAGGGCGTTGTTGGACTCTCTTCATTTGATCTTGCTTTGTTATCACATTCTTCAAACAAAAGCAGCCAGACTCTCCTCCAAAACATCCTCCAGCAAGCAAAGAGGCTGCGTTTTGGTCTGCTAGCGTTTTCCCTCCCTCTTGCACTCTCACCGCACGGAATACAGAATGTCAGCAGAACGTCCCTTTGTTGTTGCATAGAGGGGATAAGGGTATTTAAGTAAGATCTCCTCGATAGGATTCGGATCTTGCCCACACATATCTAGACTCCATTTAATGCTAGCTAGGAGCCTCTCATGCTGACAGTGTAGCTTATGCAGGGGGCTGACAGATCCAGCCACAGCAACTTACACTGGCACTGATGTGGTGAAAGTTTGTCCAAAGAAAACCACCATGGAATGGCAGCAAAGCGGTCTAAGCAATGATAGATTATCATGGCATGAATCTTGTTCTTTGTCATAATTAACTGTAATACCATAGTGATAAATTGGTAAGTAGGTTGTATTGTGTAAATTATATTTGTGTTTGTATCTGTGTATCTGTGCATATCTGTGTATCTGTGCATATCTGTGTATCTGTCCCTTGCACTCTCTCATCATCCTCTGTCTCCCAGTCCCCTAGTCTTCCCATCTATCTACTGAGTCTTATTCCTGGAAGAGGAATCCAAGGCAGCAGACAGACAGGCAGGCAGCCAGAAAGGAGGCAGACAGGCAGGAGGTAGACAGGCAGCATACAGGCAGGCAGGCAGGCAGGCAGGCGGGAAGTAAAGCAGACAGACAGGCTGGCAGGCAAGCTGGCAAACAGACAGACAGACAGACAGGCAGACAGGCAGGCAGGCAGGCAGGCAGGCAGGCAGGCAGGCAGGCAGGCAGGCAGGCAGGCAGGCAGGCAGGCAGACAGGCAGGTGGGAAGTAAAGCAGACAGACAGGCTGGCAGGCAAGCTGGCAAACCGACAGACAGACAGGCAGACAGGCAGGCAGGCAGGCAGGCAGGCAGGCAGGCAGGCAGGCAGGCAGGCAGGCAGGCAGGCAGGCAGGCAGGCTGGCTGGCAGACAAGCAGACTCTGTCAGACCAGCTCCTTCAGAGAGGCAGCTCAGAGATGTTGCTGTTGGTAGCGTTATGGATAGGCCTTATCAGTGGCTGCTCTGGGTAAAGCTGACAGACTGAAGGGGAGATCTCATCTGCCATGTTCTGTTTTGATTACCTCAGACTGTTATCAGACTGTTATCTGTGGAGGAGCTGGGTGCAGGCCAACCGTAGACCTACAGTCCAGAGGAGGCACCACACACTAACTAACAGGCTATCATCATCATCATCATCTCCCCCTTGCAGTCACGCGTGACCCGCCTTGTCACAGACCTCCGGAGCTCCCACCGTGGAGAGGTATAGCAGGCTCCTCCTTGTTTCGTTGATGTTTACCGCTGTACCATTATTGTACACAATGTGATTCGTTTTACACTAATCCTAATCCTGCTGTTCATCACTTTTTTGTTATAAATTGGCTCTGTCTGTCCTCACTGACATGCCTTTGCTTGGCTTTTGGCCAATACATTTATAAAACATTAGAAAGAATATGTTATTGTCAAATCTCTGCATCCCATTATGAGGAATGGATTAAATGTACCATTATTATCAACACCCCAGCAGGGATGTTAAATGTACCATTATTATCAACACCCCAGCAGGGATGTTAAATGTAAAATTATTATCAACACCCCGGCAGGGATGTTAAATGTACCATTATTATCAACACCCCAGCAGGGATGTTAAATGTACCATTATTATCAACACCCCGGCAGGGATGTTAAATGTACCATTATTATCAACACCCCGGCAGGGATGTTAAATGTACCATTATTATCAACACCCCAGCAGGGATGTTAAATGTACCATTATTATCAACACCCCGGCAGGGATGTTAAATGTAAAATTATTATCAACACCCCAGCAGGGATGTTAAATGTACCATTATTATCAACACCCCAGCAGGGATGTTAAATGTACCATTATTATCAACACCCCGGCAGGGATGTTAAATGTACCATTATTATCAACACCCCGGCAGGGATGTTAAATGTACCATTATTATCAACACCCCAGCAGGGATGTTAAATGTACCATTATTATCAACACCCCAGCAGGGATGTTAAATGTACCATTATTATCAACACCCCGGCAGGGATGTTAAATGTACCATTATTATCAACACCCCAGCAGGGATGTTAAATGTACCATTATTATCAACACCCCAGCAGGGATGTTAAATGTACCATTATTATCAACACCCCGGCAGGGATGTTAAATGTACCATTATTATCAACACCCCGGCAGGGATGTTAAATGTACCATTATTATCAACACCCCGTCAGGGATGTTAAATGTACCATTATTATCAACACCCCGGCAGGGATGTTAAATGTACCATTATTATCAACACCTCGGCATGGATGTTAAATGTACCATTATTATCAACACCCCAGTAGGGATGTTAAATGTACCATTATTATCAACACCCCGGCAGGGATGTTAAATGTACCATTATTATCAACACCCCAGCAGGGATGTTAAATGTACCATTATTATCAACACCCCAGCAGGGATGTTAAATGTACCATTATTATCAACACCCCGGCAGGGATGTTAAATGTACCATTATTATCAACACCCCAGTAGGGATGTTAAATGTACCATTATTATCAACACCCCGGCAGGGATGTTAAATGTACCATTATTATCAACACCCCAGCAGGGATGTTAAATGTACCATTATTATCAACACCCCAGCAGGGGTGTTAAATGTACCATTATTATCAACACCCCGGCAGGGATGTTAAATGTACCATTATTATCAACACCCCGGGAGGGATGTTAAATGTAAAATTATTATCAACACCCCGGCAGGGATGTTAAATGTACCATTATTATCAACACCCCGGCAGGGATGTTAAATGTACCATTATTATCAACACCCCGGCAGGGATGTTAAATGTACCATTATTATCAACACCCCGGCAGGGATGTTAAATGTACCATTATTATCAACACCCCAGCAGGGATGTTAAATGTACCATTATTATCAACACCCCAGCAGGGATGTTAAATGTACCATTATTATCAACACCCCGGCAGGGATGTTAAATGTACCATTATTATCAACACCCCGGCAGGGATGTTAAATGTACCATTATTATCAACACCCCGGCAGGGATGTTAAATGTACCATTATTATCAACACCCCGGCAGGGATGTTAAATGTACCATTATTATCAACACCCCGGCAGGGATGTTAAATGTACCATTATTATCAACACCCCGGCAGGGATGTTAAATGTACCATTATTATCAACACCCCGGCAGGGATGTTAAATGTACCATTATTATCAACACCCCAGCAGGGATGTTAAATGTACCATTATTATCAACACCCCAGCAGGGATGTTAAATGTACCATTATTATCAACACCCCGGCAGGGATGTTAAATGTACCATTATTATCAACACCCCGGCAGGGATGTTAAATGTAAAATTATTATCAACACCCCGGCAGGGATGTTAAATGTACCATTATTATCAACACCCCGGCAGGGATGTTAAATGTACCATTATTATCAACACCCCAGCAGGGATGTTAAATGTACCATTATTATCAACACCCCGGCAGGGATGTTAAATGTACCATTATTATCAACACCCCGGCAGGGATGTTAAATGTACCATTATTATCAACACCCCGGCAGGGATGTTAAATGTACCATTATTATCAACACCCCAGCAGGGATGTTAAATGTACCATTATTATCAACACCCCGGCAGGGATGTTAAATGTACCATTATTATCAACACCCCAGCAGGGATGTTAAATGTACCATTATTATCAACACCCCGTCAGGGATGTTAAATGTACCATTATTATCAACACCCCAGCAGGGATGTTAAATGTACCATTATTATCAACACCTCGGCAGGGATGTTAAATGTACCATTATTATCAACACCCCAGTAGGGATGTTAAATGTACCATTATTATCAACACCCCGGCAGGGATGTTAAATGTACCATTATTATCAACACCCCAGCAGGGATGTTAAATGTACCATTATTATCAACACCCCGGCAGGGATGTTAAATGTACCATTATTATCAACACCCCAGCAGGGATGTTAAATGTACCATTATTATCAACACCCCGGCAGGGATGTTAAATGTACCATTATTATCAACACCCCAGCAGGGATGTTAAATGTACCATTATTATCAACACCCCAGCAGGGATGTTAAATGTACCATTATTATCAACACCCCGGCAGGGATGTTAAATGTACCATTATTATCAACACCCCGGCAGGGATGTTAAATGTACCATTATTATCAACACCCCGGCAGGGATGTTAAATGTACCATTATTATCAACACCCCGGCAGGGATGTTAAATGTACCATTATTATCAACACCCCGGCAGGGATGTTAAATGTACCATTATTATCAACACCCCAGCAGGGATGTTAAATGTACCATTATTATCAACACCCCAGCAGGGATGTTAAATGTACCATTATTATCAACACCCCGGCAGGGATGTTAAATGTACCATTATTATCAACACCCCGGCAGGGATGTTAAATGTAAAATTATTATCAACACCCCGGCAGGGATGTTAAATGTACCATTATTATCAACACCCCGGCAGGGATGTTAAATGTACCATTATTATCAACACCCCAGCAGGGATGTTAAATGTACCATTATTATCAACACCCCGGCAGGGATGTTAAATGTACCATTATTATCAACACCCCGGCAGGGATGTTAAATGTACCATTATTATCAACACCCCGGCAGGGATGTTAAATGTACCATTATTATCAACACCCCAGCAGGGATGTTAAATGTACCATTATTATCAACACCCCGGCAGGGATGTTAAATGTACCATTATTATCAACACCCCAGCAGGGATGTTAAATGTACCATTATTATCAACACCCCAGCAGGGATGTTAAATGTACCATTATTATCAACACCCCGTCAGGGATGTTAAATGTACCATTATTATCAACACCCCAGCAGGGATGTTAAATGTACCATTATTATCAACACCTCGGCAGGGATGTTAAATGTACCATTATTATCAACACCCCAGTAGGGATGTTAAATGTACCATTATTATCAACACCCCGGCAGGGATGTTAAATGTACCATTATTATCAACACCCCGGCAGGGATGTTAAATGTACCATTATTATCAACACCCCGGCAGGGATGTTAAATGTACCATTATTATCAACACCCCAGCAGGGATGTTAAATGTACCATTATTATCAACACCCCGGCAGGGATGTTAAATGTACCATTATTATCAACACCCCAGCAGGGATGTTAAATGTACCATTATTATCAACACCCCAGCAGGGATGTTAAATGTACCATTATTATCAACACCCCGGCAGGGATGTTAAATGTACCATTATTATCAACACCCCGGCAGGGATGTTAAATGTACCATTATTATCAACACCCCGGCAGGGATGTTAAATGTACCATTATTATCAACACCCCGGCAGGGATGTTAAATGTACCATTATTATCAACACCCCGGCAGGGATGTTAAATGTACCATTATTATCAACACCCCGGCAGGGATGTTAAATGTACCATTATTATCAACACCCCGGCAGGGATGTTAAATGTACCATTATTATCAACACCCCGGCAGGGATGTTAAATGTACCATTATTATCAACACCCCAGCAGGGATGTTAAATGTACCATTATTATCAACACCCCAGCAGGGATGTTAAATGTACCATTATTATCAACACCCCGGCAGGGATGTTAAATGTACCATTATTATCAACACCCCGGCAGGGATGTTAAATGTACCATTATTATCAACACCCCGGCAGGGATGTTAAATGTACCATTATTATCAACACCCCGGCAGGGATGTTAAATGTACCATTATTATCAACACCCCGGCAGGGATGTTAAATGTACCATTATTATCAACACCCCGGCAGGGATGTTAAATGTACCATTATTATCAACACCCCAGCAGGGATGTTAAATGTACCATTATTATCAACACCCCGGCAGGGATGTTAAATGTACCATTATTATCAACACCCCAGCAGGGATGTTAAATGTACCATTATTATCAACACCCCGTCAGGGATGTTAAATGTACCATTATTATCAACACCCCAGCAGGGATGTTAAATGTACCATTATTATCAACACCTCGGCAGGGATGTTAAATGTACCATTATTATCAACACCCCAGTAGGGATGTTAAATGTACCATTATTATCAACACCCCGGCAGGGATGTTAAATGTACCATTATTATCAACACCCCAGCAGGGATGTTAAATGTACCATTATTATCAACACCCCGGCAGGGATGTTAAATGTACCATTATTATCAACACCCCAGCAGGGATGTTAAATGTACCATTATTATCAACACCCCGGCAGGGATGTTAAATGTACCATTATTATCAACACCCCAGTAGGGATGTTAAATGTACCATTATTATCAACACCCCGGCAGGGATGTTAAATGTACCATTATTATCAACACCCCAGCAGGGATGTTAAATGTACCATTATTATCAACACCCCAGCAGGGATGTTAAATGTACCATTATTATCAACACCCCGGCAGGGATGTTAAATGTACCATTATTATCAACACCCCGGCAGGGATGTTAAATGTACCATTATTATCAACACCCCGGCAGGGATGTTAAATGTACCATTATTATCAACACCCCGGCAGGGATGTTAAATGTACCATTATTATCAACACCCCGGCAGGGATGTTAAATGTACCATTATTATCAACACCCCAGCAGGGATGTTAAATGTACCATTATTATCAACACCCCAGCAGGGATGTTAAATGTACCATTATTATCAACACCCCAGCAGGGATGTTAAATGTACCATTATTATCAACACCCCGGCAGGGATGTTAAATGTACCATTATTATCAACACCCCGGCAGGGATGTTAAATGTACCATTATTATCAACACCCCAGCAGGGATGTTAAATGTACCATTATTATCAACACCCCAGCAGGGATGTTAAATGTACCATTATTATCAACACCCCGGCAGGGATGTTAAATGTACCATTATTATCAACACCCCGGCAGGGATGTTAAATGTAAAATTATTATCAACACCCCGGCAGGGATGTTAAATGTACCATTATTATCAACACCCCGGCAGGGATGTTAAATGTACCATTATTATCAACACCCCGGCAGGGATGTTAAATGTACCATTATTATCAACACCCCAGCAGGGATGTCAGATTGGGAACCTAACAATAGGTGCCCTGGCCTCACCAGCTGGTAAATACATACACAGTACAGAGATAGTGGAATTATGTTATGTGTTTTTTTCCTATCTTTAAAACAGTATTTTCCTAAAGCTATGTTTCGGTAATGAATAGGATGCAACAAACAGACTAATTTAAATTGAGATAAGCCTTATAAGCAAACAGACAGAGAGGGGGATACATGAGAACATGGGAAGGGCAACACTATAGTATTATCCCATGACCAAAGTGGGTGGGCAGTGGGTACATTCTGCGAGGGGAAAGCCCTGATGGAGGGTAAGCCCACACAGAGATTGGCCACACCATGTATATAAACCACTGCAGTCTCACCTCCACATATAAACATATTAAAGCAATATTTACAGCTCCATCTGCGGTAGATTGCGGTGAAGCCCATTCATTTTTGATTAAAGCTTCACATTGTATCAATCTAGCTATTACTTGTTATAAATGGTGTTTACAATAACAAAACAGCCTCTCAGATAAGCACTGTATATGTGTGATCTTATTTTAAGATAAAAGCATTAGTGGTTGTCATGTATACATCTTCCATGTGCTCTTTGTAACATAGATAGGATATTTGGACATAGATGAGTGGCTTAACTGGTAATAAAATACACCACATCATAAAACAGAATGAGCCAAATGGACGTTGTACTGTAGCACTAGTACAATGTTCCCCTGAGTGTTCCATCTCAATGAGGGGGGCCTAGGGTCATTTCTCAAAGCAGAGAGAGAGAGAGGATCATCCCACACTCTTAAGAGACCTCATCCATCTTTTGCTACCAGACACATACCTAATGGAGGGGTGTAAAGACAAGCTGCTCCAAAACACTCCACAGTGAGTTTAGTTCAGCATACTTTTATCATAGCGTGCAGTGGGAATGGAAATACACATGATCTGTGCCATAGTACACTGTACGTTTATCCTAAAGGAGCCATAGGCCAGGGGACTAAGTTAAGAGCGGAGAGATCAATCTTCTAACAGCAGTGTTCCTCTCAGGCAGACTCAGCACAGACCCAGTCATAACAAATGAGCATCATGGAGAACTCATCACACTTTACTTCGACAGCAATATCAAGAATACAGGTTTGTCCCCTCACCCGTGTGAGTTTAGTCTCTCGAATGAGAGCAGTCCTTCTGAGAATTGCATCTTTGGTGTCTCATTTCTTTGATATTCAGAGAGAGATTGATGTACTCTGCGCTGATCACCAGTCCCTAATGAAGTGCTTTATTTAGCCTTTGTGTCTTTTTCAAATGGCTGTCAGTGCAGTGAAGTGCTCCCTTTTAGTTGGTCACTCTGTATAACATACTATGGGGAGTCAATAACCAATCACATTTACCTGAAGAAAACGGAAATCACACCCAACTGGCCAACGGATGCTGAGCCCGCCCTCAAAAGCCCCACCTTCCTGGCTATAATACCGAGGCTCGTATCAATTTCCTAAATTATTTGCTCTTCAGCGCGCCTGAAGGAAGAACTTGTTACGCAATTTACAAACTTTTCAAGCACATGAAGACTACACAATTTTGGCTCCGACTTAAGTGTGTGTCAGAGGGGAGAGAGTACTCATCCCCGTAGATGTTGTGAGTTTTGGGTGTTTGCAAAAGCTAACCACTTTCCGCTCCGCTTGTGTGGCCATTGCTTCTTCCCTTGAATAAGTGGCCAGTGGTAAGAATATGTTCAAAAAGGCTAACCTTTTATACCTCCAATCGAGGCCTAGGGCATGTGATTTTGCAACGAAAATTAAAGATACTCACGAGTACTGTCCTGTTTGCCTGGGGTGGAAACCCGCACAGGAGGCTTTAGCTCAGAACCGGTTAGTGTGACCACTGAGCTGGGCTCAACTTCCAATGGGTGTCAGGCTGACTTTGTGAGAAAGATTAGAGCTACTGGAGAAGGGACTTCCGGTGAAGCGACCTCAGGAATGGAGTTCTCTGAGGCTGTGAGAGAGCAGCAGTGGTGGTGTGAGTTGATTGGGGTGTCATCCCATTCTCTGGCAGTGTTCAGAGTCTGGATTACGGGGATGATATACTATCCCTGGTTGGCTATGGAGTGTTTTGAGAGTGTGAATCGGATGACAGTCTGGGGCAGCCTAAAGCCCAAGGCTTTGGATTTGTCGAGGGAGAGTATGCTACTTTGAGGAAGCTGTGCTGTAGGGTGGCAGATCACCTAGGGGTGGATTGGCTGTCTTTCCCCCACAGTAGAGTTCTTCCAGGTTTGGGGTAAGGTATTTACCTATTGTCCCTGCAGTGGGGAAGCGTTGCGCACCCATGTTTAAAGATTTTGCCGGTGAGCTAAAGGCAACCTGGGATTCCCCTGCTCATTTGCACACCTCCGATGGATGGAAAGCTGGCAAATGACTTAGCTCCAAAGGCTAACAAGGGGGCTAATCCTAGCACGGTGCCTGCAAATAAATAGTGCCAGTTCTTGGTGGATCAGCTGAACAAAGTTTACCAGGCTGGGGGTGTGGTTGTTTGGCTCGTTTATGGAGTCCTTACAGGCCCGGGTCGAGGAAAAACAAAAACAGGACGCAGCTCTACTGGTCCTTTTACTGAAAATCCTTTGTGTGGGTGGCTCGGCAGTTCCCAAGGCATAAAGAAAAGAGTTCAGGCCAGAGGCGGGTTGCCCCGGGCCAGGGGGTAGCTTTGAGGTCGATTTTTGAACATCTTGGTGCTTCTGGTCAGCGGCGGACGTCTTGGCACAGATGCCGTGCTGGGTCAAACAAGAGCGGGTGAAAGCTAATTCTTCTGTGAGGTGGGGGAAGGAGCAGACCTAGCAACCATAACTGGAAGCCGAGGGTGTGAGCATGTTCTCGGGGCTCTCCTCCTCAAGCATTTACTGTGGCAACAGTGCTCCCAAGTGGCTAGGTCAATGGGGGCAAGATACTGGTTGCCAACATCCCCAAACCCAGTGTGGGCTGGTTATCAGAATAGCGGTACGACAAAAGCCCATTGTTTCTACACAAGGCTCTGCCCCTTCAGGACATAATTTTGGCATTGTGCTCCATCCAGTGGCGGGCAGGTATAGTTTCCCGATGGGTGATGAGGACAATGACGAGGGGGTATGGTCTGCAGTTCGCTATGCGTCCTCCTCCTTTCGTGGCGTGATTATGTCACTTGTACCAATGTCCTAGCGCCTGTCTTGAGAGAAGAGATTTCCTCTCTCATTCAAAAGCAAGCTATTCAGGTGCGTCCTTTCCTAGACTTGCATGTTTTAAACAAGCACCTCAAGGTTTGCAAGTTCAAAATTCTCACACTTAGCCGGCTATTGCAGTCCGTGCATCGCAGTGATTGGTTCACATCCATAGATCTGAAGGATGTGTATTTTCATGTGGCTAAAGATCCTCCTCACACAAAGTTCTGGTCCTGCCTAGTGGTGGTGGTGGCTTTGGCACCGGTGCGGTGCCAGGGGATCAGTGTATTGGCATATTTGGAGGATTGGCTAGTCGTAGCGGAGTTGAGGGAGCCGTTGGAGCTCCACACTGCCATGCTGGTTTCCAATATTCAGTCTCAGTGGTTCATAATGAATCACAAGAAAAGTTGTTTGAATCTGGCTCAGCGCATTCAGTTTCTGGGTCTTGTTCTGGACTCGGTTCTGAATCATGTGTTATTGTCCCAACATAGGGTCGCATTCCGGCTCTGTCTAGCACAGTTCCTCTATGATAGCTGTGGTGCCTCTGGGACCCTTGTTGATGCGTCTGTTTCAGCGCTGGGTTATTGCTACATGTCTGGACGCATCTCGCTACTGCCATCGGTTGCTCAAGGTATCCCTGTCGTGCCTAAGGTCGATGACTCCTTGGCGGGACTTGTCTCGCTCGGCATCCATTGGTCCGTTGGCCATGATTTCAGTTTTCTTCCTGTGAATATCATTGGTCATTGACTCCCCATAGTATGTTATATATTAGTTATATTCATAACTGTATGTACTCCTCTAGGACCCTGAAGAGGGACCGCTTGTGTTTAGGAACTCCTCTCATGCCACTGCCAGATGACACCACTTGTCTTCCGCCCCTGATGCGGGCACCAGGTCCATAATGAGACTGATTCAAATAATAATTTAGGGGAAGAAAGATATGGGATTGATTGTAAGAGGATCAAAATATCAAGTATTTGTTGTTCTCTCCATCTGACTACTTATAACTAACCAGGCTAAAAACAATGGCCTATCTTCACCCTCAATCTGGACGGATAAACCAGGCTGGCACTGGGTCCAGGGAGAGTGAAGACTGATGGGGAGAAGGAGGGGAAGGTGGAGGGAGCCATGGAGATTAATGTGAGCCTCTACTTTGCGGCACACAATGGCAGATTGGGTAACACATGATTTACGGGAGGGACAGACTTTGGTGGTGTCCTCCTCTCTCTCTTTCTCTCTCATTCCAAGCACGCCAAGTCCAGGGAGTGGCCCTCTAAGACGATCCTCTTTCTGCTTCACACACCACCCGGCCCGGCGGTGTCTGTGAAACCTGAGAGACCCTGGACAGGGACAAGCCCCGTGAGGGAGGGCAGCAGGGGGACAGCTCCAGCTTCAGGGTGTTGCTGAGGGGGAAAGTGTCTGATGCCTTCCCCTAGCAGTGAGGTGGGGGAACCATGTCTGGCCACAGGACTGTTGGAGAGATGAGAAGAGAAGAGGGAAGGCCACCCGACGTCTGTAAGAGGATCGGGTTTCCTCACAACTTGTTGCCCAATGCTAAATAAACTCTGGCATGCGGTGTCGACACCTAATCTGGACTAAAAGGGCCGCTGGAGTAGTTCTCTCCAGAGCAGTACCCATATCCTTTCCCTTGTTCTTTTAACCCTTCTCCCCTCACCCTCACCCAGTCCTCCTTGCCTGGCATGGTCTGGTCAAACTCCCTCCCTGGTCCCTCAGTGGTGCTCCACAAGTCTGTCTCTGTCCCTCTCTGGTGTTCCACAAGACTGTCTCTCTCTCTCTCCCGTCATTGGTGTGCTAATGAGGTAGTGAGGGAATGCCTGACTATGTCTCTTGGGGGCATAATGGGAGAGGGGTCAGAACAGGAGTTCCCTTTAGCCACTGTGACAGAGGGGACTGCCTCCCGCCTCCATTCCTCTCAATGTGAGCAGGTCTGTGACAGCTGTCCCTCTGCACTGTCAATCACTCTGAATTACACACTGAAAGGGACACGGCTTTGTGGTTGAAAACAAAACAGGGATTATATGGAATAGTAAACGTAGAATGTGCCATTGAGACTAATGATGTGATAAGAAGGTACTTTTGGATAATTGGATGAACTTACTAAATGAAATGACATTTTATTGGTCGTGTACACATATTTGGGTGTAGCAAAATGCTTATGTTCCTAGCTCCAACAGTGCAACAATACAAAACAATACACACAAATCCCCCAAATAAAAATAAAGGAATGAACTAATATAGAAATATTAGAACGAGCATGTCAGAGTCCAGAATATAAATATATGTGTATATGATGGTGTGTATAGACATTATGGACGGTATGTGAATAGAAAAGGTGTGTACAGCAGTAGTTATATTGGATGATCCTTGACTAGAATACAGTGATTCTCAATATTATATATAGTCAATGAATTAAGTCTATTGACACACGTGTGCTTCAATCTAAACAACAGAATGAAAAAATCCCCATCAAAATTGCATGAGCTGCATCTCAATCCACCACATCCGCCTATGTCAGCCTTCCACATCTACAGTGGAAGGTGACCGAGCTATAGCGGTGTTTGTCAGACCTTGAGACATTGCGAAAATCGGTCTTTTCACAAAAACGTCTGTTGTGTCCGAATGGTTTGGGCTACAAACTATTATGACCACACTGTGGAAAGGGGATACTCTCACGGACACAATGTTGCTTTACTACCCTTACAAGTGTCATGGGACTTGTCAGAAGGTAACCCATACACATGAATAGAAATATGGAGGTAGTTTTATGCCAACAGAATGATTGTTTAAATATGTGTCCAAAAAAAACGTTATATTTCCTGAGCTTTCTTCTAACTCCTAGACATAGGACAGACACTTTAAAACCTTATTCCTTATGATTTATTTTTGGACTGTATTTTTTTATACCTGAAGGGGTCATTTGATTCGAAATCATAACTAAATGATCCATGGTATATGACCATCTTAAAATTATTCCATATGTTAGCTTAGTAGAACTCCTCCTCCTCCAACATCTTAGACTTTTAGAGGTTTAAGACAAGAATATCTGATGTCTCCTAACTGTTTTGCCTTTTCAGGTTCCCAACAATGGTTTCACTGAAAACAAACATCACTTGATGAACAAGGAGCCGTTGTGACTTAAGTTGTGGCTGCCTAGGCAGTACATCATAAGAGAATAACTCTCACATCAATTATTCAACCTTATTGAATGGAATAGGTTTATTCTGCTCTCCTTCTCACAACAGAAACCTGCAGTGCTGAGCTGGCCAGCAGCCTCTGAGAGGAGCCCTCAGCAAGCAGCATGCAATAACGTTATCATCACAAAGACATAGAACCAATCAATACCACATGCCCCTGTGAAGATCAAGCTAATGCACAGTCCTGATTGAGGCTTGTTAGCCAAGAAAGAGAGATCTACTAGAGAGGACGGATAGAGTGAGGGAACGAGGAAGAGAAGAAAAAAAATCGATGACCCCCACCCCTCCCCTTCTCTCTCTCCCGGCCCTCATTCAAGCGTGTGAGGCACCGGTAATGCCGACTGCTCTAACAGTAAAACTGGAAGATTCCACAAATCAGCATGTCGCTGAGTTTATAAGGCAAAAAAAGGGAGAAGGAAGGAAGGCTTAATAACAGTGTGTATTTATATTGAGTCCTCCTATGAAGATGTGTTCCAGCCCGTGCCAAAGCAGTATGCATTATTGGGTTCCATTAGGTTGCATCGGTGGTTTACATCACTGGTTGAAAGAGTTCCCACCAAGATATATGTAAGGCCCATTAGATTTGAAATGCTTCTCTTTCCAGCAGAAAGAACCCTGTACTAATCAGCTGCGGGACACATTTCTTTGGACACAATCGTCAGTTCCAGAGATATAATAGACTATAGCATTATTTCATGCTAACACGGTTTCTCATTGAAAATGTACAACAACTGTCTTGGCTGCTTTACCCATGAGGGTCCTCTGCCTAGTGTTGCTTTTCTTATTAACACTCTACCCACATAAAAAAAATATTACAGTTTACCACAGAATTATGTAGTATACTGTAGAATACTATATTGCACACTATAGTATCCCTCGATCGTGTGTAGTACTTCGTATAGAATTGTGTAGTATACTATAGAATATCCACAAAAAAAACGGTGTATTAAATACTACAGAAATGTCTACAAAAACACTACCGTCCTTAGAAACACACAAAAAAAATGACTATAGCAAATACTACAGTATTCTATTTGCATATACCCTGCCCATTCCCCTCCCCCATAACCCAATTTGTGCCACCCGTAAGTAAGAAACCTACATGCCAAGTATAGGGCATACAGAATATTGTGTTCCCTATGATTATAGAAATACATTCTCTGGGTTTTGAACTCTCTGTTCAGAACCCAGTCCTACCCACTGTTATGGAACAGTTGCTCTTTCAGTATTTCTCCAGTAGGTTTCCTCAAAGAGAAAGCCCCCCCCCCCCCAAGATAATAAAACAAAAACACTTCAGCAAATTCTACAGTAATGTGACCAGAAACGCTACAGTAAATACTACACTATACCGTACTACAATCCACAAAAACACTACAGTAAATACAAAAGTATAATATAATCCACAAAAACACTACAGTAAATACAAAAGTATAATATAATCCACAAAAACACTACAGTAAATACTACACTATACCGTACTACAATCCACAAAAACACTACAGTAAATACAAAAGTATAATATAATCCACAAAAACACTACAGTAAATACTACACTATACCGTACTACAATCCACAAAAACACTACAGTAAATACAAAAGTATAATATAATCCACAAAAACACTACAGTAAATACAAAAGTATAATATAATCCACAAAAACACTACAGTAAATACAAAAGTATAATATAATCCACAAAAACACTACAGTAAATACTACACTATACCGTACTACAATCCACAAAAACACTACAGTAAATACTACACTATACCGTACTACAATCCACAAAAACACTACAGTAAATACAAAAGTATAATATAATCCACAAAAACACTACAGTAAATACAAAAGTATAATATAATCCACAAAAACACTACAGTAAATACTACACTATACCGTACTACAATCCACAAAAACACTACAGTAAATACAAAAGTATAATATAATCCACAAAAACACTACAGTAAATACTACACTATACCGTACTACAATCCACAAAAACACTACAGTAAATACTATTGTATACTACAGTCAGCAAAAACATTACACTAAGTACTATAGTATATACTACTACGTTTTAAAAACAGTATTTATAAAGTATACTGCCAGTAAAGTATGCAAAGACACTACAGTGAATACTATAATATTCATAAAATTGTATACACTACAGCGGGTAGTGTCTCCCCCTGCAAGATTTCACCTACCCTCATCAATCATTTCGTCTACACTACCGCTAAAAGGTTTTAGAACACCTACTCATTCAAGGGTTTTTCTTTATTTTTACTATTTTCTACATTGTATAATAATAGTGAAGACATCAAAACTATGAAATAACACATATGGAATCATGTAGAAGCCAAAAATATATGTTCTATTTGAGATTCTTCAAATAACCACCTTTTGCCTTGATGACAGCTTTGCACACTCTTGGCATTCTCTCAACCAGCTTCATGAGGTAGTCACCTGGAATGCATTTCAATTAACAGGTGTGCCTTCTTAAAAGTACATTTTTGGAATTTCTTTCAATTTTAATGCCTTTGAGCCAATCAGTTGTGTTGTGACAAGGTAGGGGAGTATACAGAAGCGCAGTCACAAAAAAAGAAATCGCTATGATGAAACTGGCTCTCATGAGGATCTCCACAGGAATGGAAGGAATCTCCGCATGTGCATTCCCCACCGTAAAGCATGGAGGAGGAGGTGTTATGGTGTGGGGGTGTTGTGCTGGTGACACTGTCTGTGATTTATTTAGAATTCAAGGCACACTTAACTAGCATGGCTACCACAGCATTCTGCAGCGATATGCCATCCCTTCTGGTTTGCACTTAGTGGGACTCATTTGTTTTTCAACAGAACAATGATCCAACACACCTCCAGGCTGTGTAAGGGTTATTTTACCAAGAAGGAGAATGGTGGAGTGCTGCATCAGATGACCTGGCCTCCACAGTCCCCTGACCTCAACCAAATTGAGATGGTTTGGGATGAGTCAGACCACAGAGTAAAGGAAAAGCAGCTAACAAGTGCTCAGCAAATGTGGGAACTCCTTCAACACTGTTGGAAAAGCATTCCAGGTGAAGCTGGTTGAGAGAATGCCAAGACTGTGCAAAGCTGTCATCATGGCAAAGGCTGGCTATTTGAAGAACCTCACATTTTTATGTTTATCAATTTGGTTACTACAATGATGGTTAGTTGCTACATGGTTACTACTTGATTCCATATGTGTTATTTAATAGTTTTGATGTCTTCACTATTGTTCTACAATATTTAAAATAGTAAAACATCAAGAAAAACATTTGAATGAGTAGTTGATCTAAAACTTTTGACCGGCAGTGTACTTCCAACAGGCCAAAGACCCTGATTTTCAATTCTGCTGCTTTGACTGGGCTGGAGGAAAACCTTCCATTTTGATTTGAATAAGACAAATCCATTGAACAACAGCACACATTGGGGTAAGTGTGTAACTGTGTCTGGGTGTAGTCTCTAGCCCTCCTGCTGGCTGCTGGCTGTGTCTGCTGTCTGCGACCAACCAGCCATTTAGAGCCCAGGAGAGGAGAGGCACTTCAGAGGAGGATTAGGACTGGGCGCAGGGTGCCTTTAGCATTGAGAGATGGCTCTTTTTGTTTCACCACAGAAGGAAAGTGGGAAAACACCCCAGATTTCTCACAGAAGGCTGCAAAGAAGCACATAAAGAAGAGGAAAGATCAGCTCAGCCAGTAGCTAGGCCTTTCTTAGTCTTTACTGGACCTGTTGTTTTTGATAGGCTTTTTAAACCCCCTGTACTGGCTCTGTGAAAGCTCTTTTGGGGTGCGGACTCTTTGTGTTGATGGATTGTAGACTCTGTAGACTCTCACCAAGCATCCAGTCAAGGGGTTGCATTATTAATGCAGATTCAGAGTCTGGTATGACTTCCTTATTGAGTCTGTTGATACCCAATCATGGAAACATAATGAAGGGGACAATGAATTAATGTGCTGTCAACAACTGCCTGAGAAAGACACACATGTTGGGTTTTTATTGAAAATGAAGACACAAGACCCATCTGTTGAAGGGTGATATGTTTTGATTTGGGACTGGCCCTAAGGAGTGGCCCCCAGAGCATTTCACACTGGATTAGTTTGGATTTCAGCTCTTGTCCTCCTTCAGAGCAGCAACATGATCTGAGGTTAAATCTAGGGTTTGCCTTTTCTCCTCTTTACATGACAAGTTACTGACCCCATTTCTGGTTTGGAGCATGGCTATCTACTCCTCAGTGATTAAGAAGCCAATTCAATGCATTTTTTAAAGAGGCCAAAAACAGGCATGCCAGTCAGTCAGTTAAGTTTAATGCTGTGATTAGAGTTCACTGAGAGTTTATACTCAGGGAAAGTGTGCCACAGTGCTAGACTGTGGTTTCTGCACCGCAGTGTACAATTCCACCTCTCAAAACCATTCACCCTTGATACACATGTAAGTCAGCAGGCATCAAATTCAAGAAAATCGTCATACAATCCCCTCTACCTGCCAACCAAAAAGCTCTCAACAGTGTCTTCAATTTCATAATTAGTCAAAGTAATTATAAATATACTGAACAAAAACATGAACGCAACATGCAGCAATTTCAAAGATTTTACTGAGTTACAGTTCATATAAGGAAATCAGTCAATTTAAATAAATTCATTAGGCCCTAACCTATGGATCTCACATGACTAGTAATACAGATATGCATCTGTTGGTCACATATACCTCTTTAAAAAAAGTAGGGGTGTGGATCAGAAAACTAGTCAGTATCTGGTGTGACCACCATCTGCCTCATGCAGCTCGACATCTCCTTCACATAGAGTTGAGCAGGCTGTTGATTGTGGTCTGTGGAATGGTGTCCCACTCCTCTTCAATGGCTGTGCAAAGTTGATGGATCTTGGCGGGAACTGGAACACTCTGTCAAACACGTTGTTCCAGCGCATCCCAAACATGCTTACATGTCTGGTAAGTATGCAAGCCATGGAAGAGTTGGGACATTTTCAGCTTCCAGGAATTGTGTACAGATCCTTGCAACATGGGGCCATGCATTATCAGGCTGAAACATGAGGCGATGGAGGCAGATGAATGGTACAACAATGGGCCTCAGGATCTCATCACATCATCTCATTTACTGTTTCAGCATGACAATGCCCCCGTGCGCAAAGCGAGGTCCACACAGAAATGGTTTGTTGAGATCGGTGTGGAAGAACTTGACAGGCCTGCACAGAGCCCTGACCTCAAACATCGAAAACCTTTGGGATGAATTGGAACGCCGACTGCGAGCCAGGCCTAATCGCCCAACATCAGTGCCCAATGCTCTTCTGGCTGAATGGAAGCAAGTCCCCGCAGCAATGTTCCAACATCTAGTGGAAAGAAGAGTGGAGGTTGTTATAGCAGCAACTCCATATTAATGCCCATGATTTTGGAAGGAGATGTTTGACTGCTACATGTAGTGTAGTAGTGTGTTTAAGTAGGCAGCTGAACGTGTGAAAGCTGTCAGGGTACCATCATCATGTGAAAGCTGTCAGGGTACCATCATCATGTGAAAGCTCTCAGCCAACCATCACCATGTGGAAGCTGTCAGACAACCATCACCACGTGGAAGCTGTCAGACAACCATCACCATGTGGAAGCTGTCAGACAACCATCACCATGTGGAAGCTGTCAGCCAACCATCACCATGTGGAAGCTCTCAGCCAACCATCACCATGTGAAAGCTGTCAGCCTACCATCACCATGTGAAAGCTGTATCAGGGGAAATCAGAACAGGAAATGTGTTTAGAGGAAAGTTGAGCTCATGAGCTTATCTTGAAGCCTGGACAGACACCTCATTACAAAGGTCCTATAGCATGTCGCACCTGGGAACCACACCAGGGAGACATTACCAGAAACCACTCAACTGGCCACACAAATAAATATGCCAATATGTGTTTGCCTTTTCCATTACCATGCAAATCACAATCAAAATGTCATTACCAGTACTAACTGTGTATTTGAAAGTATCAGTTGTGTTCTGGTTCCTTTATTGAAGACACAATCATTATAAGGCTATACATGTATCTATAATGTAGCCTGTCCTATCCTGTTCCCATATAGCTCAGTGACCATTCTGTATGAACTCAGTCCTGCAACACCTCATCAGGTTCACTGCAGCACCTTCACATTAGCCATGCCGCTCTATGTAATGGCCCTTTGGGACCGCTCCACCACGTACCAGCCCTGTCTCCCTGTCCTCTCTCCTGCATCCAGATGTTTCTAGTGCCAGGAGGATGAAAATGGCTTTGCCAGACTCTCCTCTCCTGTCGATGCACTCAGCCAGGCCTCTCTGAATAGACTTGTGTTTTCTCTCTCCTCTCGCCCAATGTGTTTAATTTCTGTGACCCCTGACCTGTGTGGAATGTCTGGAGACAGATCCAGATGTGCTGTGACTGTTACATAAAAACAGCGATTTTGTGGTTTTCCAATTAAGACCCACTATTTCATGCATGCAAACATCCAAAATACCTGCATGCAGCAATTTGGATTGTGCACTTCTTGAAGTAACCAGAGAAAAGACACAAAAATGTCAGCAGCTAACACAGCTGGGGAGCTGTTCGTTGCTCTGGTTGAGTGAGGTATGACGGATGCAGAGGGGAAATGGTTACAGACACATTTCACACGGAAGGAACACAACACCCAATGGTCTGGCTCGGCATACCTCTCTGCTTTCCCACTTCGTTCCTCAACCCTGTCTGAGAATTGATTTGATTCTGATTTGATTTATTAGGATCCCCATGGCAACAGCTAGTCTTACTGGGGTCCGACAAATAACAAAAAAAAACATTTCAGACAAAATACTTTACAATTTACATGTATTTAAAAACATGAACATGTAGTGTGTGTGTGTGTGTGTGTGTGTGTGTGTGTGTGTGCGTGCGTGCGTATCTATCAGTTACACATACATGTCAGTCCGTACACACAACAAGTAGGTCACATGGGGGAGAGGTGTTGTGCCGTGAGGTGTTGCTTTATTTAAAAGTTTTTTTAAAAGTTTTTTTAAACCATGTTTGCTATATAAGATGGAAGGGAGTTCTATGCACCCATGGCTCTGTACAATACTGTTTCCTTGAATTTGTTCTGGACCTGCGGACTGTGAAAAGACCCCTGGTGGTATGTCTGGTAGGGTACGTGTGTGTGTCAGTGCTGTGTGTATGTTGACTATGCAAACAATTTGGAATTTCCAACACATAAATGTTTCTTATAAAAACAATAAGTTTTTCCTCAACTCTTAGCCAAGAGAGACTGACATTCATAGTATTAATATTAGCCCTCTGATTACAATGAAGAGCAAGACGTACGGCTACTAGGTCTTTCTTTTTTTGCATGAGTTCCTTTGTCTATAACAGAAAATTATACCACCACCCCATTCCTTTTTCCATGCAACTTCATCTAAGGATGTGGAGTGAGTTTCCTGTAAACAGTATATGTTATATTCATTGTATTTAAGCCATGTAGAGACTTATATTATTTTTTTATCATCTGCTAAACCATTACAATTATAACTGGCTATACTTATTTCACCCCTTACCATAACTAGATACTATTCTCAGTCTAAATTGTCAGTCATAATTAGTGCTTGTAAAGTTACTGCCATCAGAGGTAATATGACAGACAAAACTAGAGCTTTCAAATGTCTGATATTTAGAATTCAAGAAATAAGTTCTAGCAATATTTGTTTTATTCCCTTGCCTGTTTGCCTGTGAGCCAATGCCACAGATGTTAGAAAATTCAGACAAGATATTATGTGTGTAATAAATCTGAGTAGCTTGATGTGCATGATATTGGATGTGATTTAGTGAGAGGGTGTACGATGTCTGTATAAAAGTAAGACTAGAATGTGTGATGTCCAAATAAATAATAACTCTGCCAATTTGCATGGTTGAGTGTCTATGTGTGTAACATGTAGTGCGTATAGCCTTAATATTCATGATGATAATGGTAATCCATATCATATCACCGTCATAGTTGCATCATAATTACCTTTAACATCACTGAAAAACACATCCCAGCATTTCCATAGCAATTGATGTTTCACATGATCATGAAAGAGACCTTGCATTACTCTAGAGATGGATTCACTACAGTACAAATGTATTCTGTACAATCTGTTATTATTCCCCAATGCCCCTATTCTGATATCTTCCCCTTGCTTGTTGTAAACGTATATAAAAGATAGACAAACAATAACCACATTAAATTATAAAACAGTTCACGACAATAGAGAGAGAGAAGAGAAGAGAAAAGAGAGAAAGAGAGAGTGAGACAAGAGAGTGATATCAGGTGATTTGTATGTATAAGTCCGTATGTGTAAGCAAGCATGCAATTGAGTACGTGTGTGTTCACATCCACTTCTTAATGTTCAGATATTGTTACAGTTCCCATACTTTCTTTTTTTCGTAACCTGAAGTCCCTGTAGAATTTAGTACAGCCATGGTGTTATGGAGTTGTCTCGGAATAGCTGTCCACCGATAAAGAGTTTGTCCACAATGAGAAAGGCACACCTACCCTTCTCCTTTTGTTGCTTTTGTACCGGATACAGTCTCTTACAACATTTGTTTATCTCCCTTGGAAATTGGTCATTGAGACCGAATTTGGTCCCTTTAAGCTCCCTTCCCCTGCTTTTGATCAGCTGCTTTTGTTGGTAGTGTTCATATTTTGCGATGATTGGTCAGGGACCCTTGGTCTTGTCGCTCCGAGCTCCTAGTCTGTGTACTCGGTGGAAAGCCACCTTGTTTACAGTCTCTACACTAGGAAGTTTCAAAGCGGAATGCATGAATTCTCTGATCGAGCCCTCTGGATTTTTGGATGCGTTCTCAGGAATCCCAGAAGAAAAAAAATTCACACATGCTACGACTTTGTATGTCTAGTAGCGACTCCTTCCTCACCCTGTTTTCCCTGAGTAGACAATCCATGTTGGAATCATGGATTTTTACCTTGGCTGTGAGTGCCTTGTTTTCTCCTCGGAGCGTGAGAACTCTGACTGAACAGCCCTGCTACCTCCTCACACAACTTTTACAGTGTAGCATGGATTCCAGCCAGAGCACTAGGTCTTTCTTGACCATATGACTGGACAATAATCAAGATAAGATAAAACTAGAGCCTGCAGGACTTGCTTTGTGGAGTGGGATGTCAAAAAAGCAGAGCATCACGGACAGACCTCTCCGCATCTTTATAACCATTGAATGTTTTGACCATGACAGTTTGCAATCTAAGGTAACACCAAGTAATTTAGTCTCCCCAACTTGTTCAACAGCATTCTTTACCAAATTCAGCTCAGGTCTAGAACTTATTGAATGATTTGTATCAAATACAATGCGCTTAGTTTTGAAAATGTTCAGGACCAGTTTATTCCTGACCACACATTTCAAAACAGACAGCAAGTCTTTGTTAAGGGTTTTAGTGACTTAATTAGCTGTGGTTGCTGATGTGTATATGGTTGAATCAACAACATACATGGACACACATGCTTTGTTTAATGCCAGTGGCAGATCATTGGTAAAAAAATAGAAAAGAGTAGAGGGCCTAGAGAGCTGCCCTGCGGTACACCACACTTTACATGTTTGACATTAGAGAAGCTTCCTTACAGAAAACCCTCTGAGTTCAATTAAATAGATAGCTCTGAATCCACGATATGGCAGAGGTTGAAAAGTCATAACACATATGTTTTCTCAACAACAGGTTGTGGTCAATAACATCAAAGGCTGCACTGAAATCTAACAGTACAGCTCACATAATCTTATTATTATCAATTTATTTCACCAACCGTCAGACATTTGTGTTAGTGCAGTATATGTTGAGTGCCCTTCTCCATAAGCATGCTGAAAGTCTGTTTTTAATTTGTTTATCAAGCATTGCATTTGGTCAAACACTATTTTTTGCCACAGTTTTCTAAGAGCAGGCAGCAAGCTTATAGGTCTGCTGTTAGACTTTGGCTTCCCTCTAGGCCTGAGGACAAAGAGTTTCCTCTAGGCTCAGATTAAAGATATGAGGAGTGGCTATACGATATAGGAGTGGCTATAGGGTCAACTGTCATTCTCAGTAGTCAATGTTAGGAGGTTAGTCATTACTGATCGATAGCAATAATTTTTCCACCTCTACCACACTAAATTTACAAAATTCAAACATACAATGCTTTTCTTTAATTTTAATTTTACTACGATGGCACACTGTTTGTTTTTGGCATTTCCTGCCTAAGTTTGCCCACTTTGCCTATTAAATAATCATTCAAATAATTGGCAAAATCAAATGGTTGCCCAGCAACAGCCCCAAAACATCACTGCTCTTGAGGAGATCAGCATGGAGGAATGGGCCAAACTACCAGCAACAGTGTGTGAAAACCTTGTGAAGACTTACAGAAACTGTTTGACCTCTGTCATTGCCAACAAAGGGTATTCAACAAAGTATTGAGATAAACTTTTGTTATTGACCAAATACTTATTTTCCACCATCATTTGCAAATAAATTCATTAAAAATCCTACAATGTGATTTTCTGGATTTTTTTCTCTCATTTTGTCTGTCGTAGTTGAAGTGTACCTATGATGAAAATGACAGGCCTCTCTCATCTTTTTTAAGTGGGAGAACTTGCACAAATGGTGGCTGACTAAATACTTTTTTGCCCACTGTATATTAATATGGGCTATTTTCAGCCTTCTCCTGGGTAACTCAGAGATAGACATAATATGGAAAAGAGCAAACAAAGAAAGAGGAAAAAAACGTAGGCTTGACTCTCATCCCTTCCAGACTTTAAGGAAGGAGGGTGGACAATGAGCCTGTCATAGCGGATGTAAGCAATGTCCCCATGCGCTCTGTCAGCTTTCATGGCTGGGATAAGTTTTTTCCTCTTCTGGCGGACAGCTTCAAGATAGTCCTTGTTGAGGAAGATGTACGTTCCTCTCATGTTCTTGGCTTTTTCCAATACAACTACCCTGTCCTTGAGCCTCAGGAACTTGACCACTATCGGCCTAGGCCTGTCTCCTGGGCCGGTGGAGGGTTTTCCAGTCCTACAGATCCTTCACCTGTAACAAAGAGGCCCTTTCCTCAACGGTTCTCCCGCCGCCTGTGGTCTTTATCATGGTAGCAACGTAGGTTACGCTGTTACTTCTCTCAGTTCCAGACAGGGCAGGTTGCAGGGAAGATAGGAAACAACAATAAACAGCAGGGATCTAGACAGCCACAAGCCAGGGACAATCCGTGGTCCCAGCCACAATGGTTAACCGCATCGCTGGCTGCGTTCAAGCCCTCAAGAAAACCCTGCTAGCTGCTACACCAAGCAGCTCCTCAGACCCAACCTTGGTTGGCAGGATCACTAGACAGATAGTAACGGTCCCAGCAACTAATGCAAACCGCGTCACGGGATCCAAACTCAGAAGGTAGCTAGCTAGTACTTTTTCAATAGACTTTCAAAACCTTCAAAACAACAAACTGAGCGTTTCCTATTGAACAGGAAGTGACGTGTTATGCAGTGCATAAATGACTGAGATAGGTCAATCATGGTCAACCATGGTCATACATGTTACTGTGAGGTCAGAAAGTGATAGAAAACACTCATCTGTGAGAAAGTATCCATTAAAGCACTGATAGATAGACTGTGTCCATAAGCGGAGTGTGAGTGTGTGAAAATTTTTGAAAAAATCAGGAAACCATAATATTATGCTGGGGGTTTTCTTAGTGTAGAATTGTGCGTTAAAATGTGAAATAATTCTGTGTCTGTGTGTGTGTGTTTAATTTATGGACACACACAATATCCCAACTTTTCACTGTATCAACATAAAAAACAGCCTATTCACCTTGGAAACACATGCTGTTGCTTCATGGATATCAGATAACATTGATAGATAACCATTTCTGACAGTAGGAGAGCTCCAGTAAACTGGGTCTCAGATTGTTTTTGCTGACAGGGATAGATGGAAATAACAAGATGTCTGTAACGTTCTGATTAAATAATGGGCAGTATTTATAACTGGACTATTGCATGGGAGCAGTAGTGGTTGACATCCAGACCACCACAAGATTTAACCAATTTAGTGATCAGTCGTTACTCCTGTTTTAGTTGTTCAATTTCTGTCATTCCTTTGTTTTTTATATTATGTATGTTTGTTGTGTAGTATATATCTCAGATTTTATTTTAATTGTTTTTTATTTGTTGTTTGTTTCTCTGTAAAGCTCATTGCGTTGCATTCCATGTCTGAAGTGTGCTGTATAAATAAAGCATAATTTGGTTTGATTCTCCTTTGCCTTGACAAATCTGAATTGTCTCCAGCCAAGTTAGCTTCTAATGACTGTAGCCAATGTGCAGTGCTTAGGAAGGTCCGCTGCTCTCCAAAGTAGTTGAGTCCTGTTGGGGTGGTAACTTAACTTATATCCAGCCATGTAACCGTGCAGATGTAGAGCTGCAGTCAGCGGCTGGCTTCTCATTAGCAGGCGTCCTGCTCCAGGGCCGTCTGGGGTTCTGCCTGCAGGGATTCAGTAACAAGCACAAGGACCTTTTCTAGGTCCTTAAACTCTCCTGCAGAGTGGAATATGGATGGTTCTGACAGGTCGTGCCCAGGGGGTCCTACTGGCCAGGCTGGCTTCATTAGCGTGTCTAACCCTGTAGAGCAGACTAACTGCCTCCTGCATGCGCTGCTATGCCCTCAGGTCTGTGATGGACGAGAGGGGCTTTTGAACAAGCCTTGTGTCAGACACACTGTGAGAGCGCTAAGCAGGAGCAGCTTTGACACAGCTAGCAGAGTGGCACACTGAGAGAGTCCCGCTGGGCAGCAGCTAAACTTGACTAAACCACAGGAAGTAAATGCCTTTGTTTCAAATAAAACTTTTTCCAGAATATGTTGTTCATGACATGTGTGAAACACAATTTTTTTCATCATGGCTGGCAGAATGGGGGAAAAAACATCAAATTAATTCTGAAACCACAATCAGCCCCCTCAAAATACATTATTATACGCAATAATTGAATGAGTGGCCTAGGGTCGACACTTTTGCAGTTTAGCAAGTTGCATAACTGAAGGCCAAGAACAACATTGGACAGTCTCATGGACAATTTCACACTGTGGGGGAAAAACACAATAGTTTGAAACACAATAGTTGTCCCATGTCATAGGCCCATGTGTTATGTTGAAGAACACAGATGCCCCTGCTCCATCATGTTTCAAATATCCCAAAAGACTACAGTTTCGGTATGTAATGAGGGACATATTGGATGTTCTGAAACTAACTGATAGAAGCTGTGGAATTCGTCAACATTGAGGTGCACGTATGTCAGGCAACAGAGGCCTGGTCTGAATCTGAAAGGCTTTCACAGTCTCGTGTCTCAAATTAAAAGATAGGAAATCCTGACTGACTGGCAACAGACTGCTATCTCTCCACATCAAACTACAGCAAGGAAATTCCAGCTCTCTGAGAATTATTTGTCTACATTAGGCTTGTACGTGCCAGCCATATAGACTAACATCAACATCTGGGCGACCCATAGCATTGTGAGTAGCAGCCACATGGCTTTAGGATCCACTCATCTGGATAAACTTAGGTGGAAGTAAGGAGGGAGACCTTGGGTGCAGCCCGCTCACCTGGGTGTCACACTTTTGCCTTCTTCATTTCCTCCCTTGCGCGCCCCCTTGTCCTGTGTCAGACTCCTTCACGCCATCCCCCTTACCTCCCCTCCTGCTCCCCCTCCGCTGGCGAGAGGCCTGATGAGGTCCAGATGTGGTCCAGATGGGCTCATTTCCGAGGCATGGCCCAGTGAGGAACCATGGAGTCCAGGAGGGCTCCATCAAACTGCCATTGGTTCTGCTCACTCACATGTATCCGGTCAGGACAGGGGTCCCTACCTCATTAAGGGGTTGAACACAACAAATCTCCCTGGATACAGACACAGAGGAGAAGCACATCTTCCCAAATTTCAACCATAGCTCAATGTTATATTTACATAGAAATGGTAAATATTCAGGACATACAGTACCAGTTAAAATTTTGGAGACACCTACCCATTCAAGGGTTTATTTATTTGTACTATGTTCTACATTGTAGAATAATAGTGAAGACATAACACATAAGGAATCATTTTGTAACCCAAAAAGTTTTAAACAAATCAAAATATGTTTTAGATTTTAGATTCTTCAAAGTAGCCACCCTTGCCATGATGACAATTTTGAACACTCTTGGCATTCTCTCAACCAGCTTCATGAGGAATGCTTTTCCAATAGTCTCGAAGGAGTTCCCACATATGCTGAGCACTTGTTGGCTGCTTTTCCTTCACTCCGAGGTCCAACTCATCCCAAACCATCTCAATTGGGTTGAGGTCGGGTGATTGTGGAGGCCAGGTCATCTGATGTAGCACTTCATCACTTTCATTTGTCAAATAGCCCTTACACAGAAAATGATAGTCCCACTATGCGCAAACCATATGGGATGGCATATCGCTGCAGAGTGCTGTGGTGGCCATGCTGGTTAAGTGTTCCTTGATTTTTAAATAAATCACAGACAGTGTCACTAGCAAAGCACCCATACCATCACACCTACTCCTCCATCATCCGTTCACCTACTCTGCGTCTCACAAAGACACAGCGGTTGGAACCAAAAATCTCAGATTTGGACTCATCAGACCAAAGGACAGATTTCCACCGGTCTAATGTCCATTGCTCGTGTTTCTTGGCCCAAGCAAGTCTCTTCTTATTGGTGTCCTTTAGTAGTGGCTTCTTTGCAGCAATTCACACAGTCTCCTCTGAACAGTTGATGTTGAGATGTGTCTTTTACTTGAACTCTGTGAAGCATTTATTTGGGCTGCAATCTGCAGTTAACTCTAATGAACTTATCCGCTGCAGCAACAGGTAACTGGGTCTTCCTTTCCTGTGGCAGTCCTCTTGAGAGACAGTTTTATAGTAGCGTTTTATGGTTTTTGCGACTGCACTTGAAGAAACGTTCAAAGTTCTTGACATTTTCCAGATTGACTGACCTTCATGTCTGTCACGTCCTGACCATAGAGAGCCCTCAGTTCTCTATGGTGAAGTAGGTCAGGGCGTGACTAGGGGGTGATCTGATTGGGGATCATATTTAGGTAGGTTGTTTCCCCAACCTGCATTTGTGTGATATTATTTTGTGTTTTGTGCATGTGCACCACGTAGTCACGTTTCATTGTTAGTATATTTGATTTATTGTTTTTGTTTTGCTAAGTTTCGCTTCATAATAAATGTGTGGAACTCAACATCCGCTGCACCTTGGTCTGTCTCTCCTCACGTTCGTGACAGAATATCCCACCGACAAAGGACCAAGCAGCGTGAACATGAGGTGAGGAAGTTTTGGACTTGGGAGGACATGAGAGGCTGCGAAACCCTTCCTTTGTCGGAAGGAAAAAAATGGAGGACAGCGACGACGCCAGGGTTTGCGCCCACAGAAAGCCCAAGGACAACCCCAGTAATTTTTTGGGGGGGAGCATGAGGGATGGTCGGCGGAGCTAGCGGTCGAGCAGCGGAGAGTGCCAGAGCCTGTGTGGGAGTCGATAGAGGAATTTAATGAGAGATACCGGAGAGAGGTTCTGGCAAGGAGTATGCTGCAGCGTGCCTTCTCAGCCCGGTACCATCTATGCCAGCTCCACGCACAGGCCACCAGTGCGCTTTCCCAGCCCGGTACGTCCTGTGCCTGCTCCCTGCACTCGCCTTGAAGAGCCAGAGACTGTCAGGGAGGCAATGGGGAAGTTGGGGGGGGGGGGGGAGAGAGAGAGAGAGAGAGAGATGAGACAGATGTTGTGCAAGTGTGTTCTGCTCAACATCTGACCAGAGGATCCGGTTAGCAGTCTGGTGCAACTTGGGCCAGCTCCACGCTTCTGGCCCCCAGAGCGCCTCCCCAGTCCGATGCGTCTTGTGTCTCCTCCTCGCACTCGCCCTGAAGTGCGTGTCACCAGTCCGGTGCCACCTGTGCCGGCTCCACGCACCAGGCTTCCAGTACGCTTCCCCAGTCCAGGCAAGGTGCCCAGTCTAGCTCCATGGCAGGAGCCCTCCTCTGCGCCGGTGCCCAGTTCAGGCACGGCGTCCAGTCCCACTCCATGGCAGGAGCCTTCCTCTGCGCCGGTGCCCAGTCCAGGCACGGAGTCCAACCCAGCTCCATGGCCGGAGTCCTCCTTGGCACCGATGCTCAGTCCAGGCACGGCGTTCAGCCCGACGCCATGGCCGGATCCGGGGTCTTGGCAGGGGCTACGACCTGCACTGGAGCCGCCACCGACACTAATCACCCCCCCTACCCTCCCCATTTGGTTTCAGGTTTTGCTGCCAGAGTCCGCACCTTTGGGGGGAGGGGTACTGTCACGTCCTGACCATAGAGAGCCCTTAGTTCTCTATGGTGAAGTAGGTCCGGGCGTGATTAGGGGGTGATCTAGTATAGATATTTCTATGTGGGTGCTACTATGGTTCCCAATTAGAGGCAGCTAATTTTGTGTTTTGTGCATGTGCACCACGTAGTCACGTTTCATTGTTAGTTTATTTGATTTATTGTTTTTGTTTTGCTAAGTTTCGCTTTATAATAAATGTGTGGAACTCAACATCCGCTGCACCTTGGCCCGTCTCTCCTCACGTTCGTGACAATGTCTTAAAGTAATGATGGAATGTCGTTTCTCTTTGCTTTTTTGAGCTGTTCTTGTCATAATAATGGACTTGGTCTTTTACCAAATAGGGCTATCTGTATACCACCCCTACCTTGTTACAATACAACTAATTGGCTCAAATGCGTTAAGAAGGAAAGAAATTCCACAAATGAACTTTTAACAAGGCACAGCTGTTAATTGAAATGCATCCCATGTGACTACCTCATGAAGCTGGTTGAGAAAATGCAAAGAATGTACAGAGCTGTCATCAAGGTAAAGGTGGCTACTAACTCTTTTTGTGACCAATTTAAAGATTCTCTAATAAAATATATATTTATTTGTTAAACACTTGGTTACTACATGATTCCATATGTGTTATTTCATAGTTTTGCTGTCTTCACTACTCTACAATGCAGAAAATAGTAAAAATAAAGAAAAACCCTTAAATTAGTTGTGTCCAAACTTTTGACTGGTTCTGTATATGGTTGCTTGCTGTGGAAGGCTATAGCGATGCTAACATAGCCACGCGCTGCATTTATCAGGACAACCTCACAAGCAGCCAACCTTCCCTCAAGCAGACCAGATGAGAATTCCTTTCACAGAAGCCCATACTTATCCAATCATAGGGCAGTGAGGGTGTTCCACCACAATAAACTGGTAGAGAGAGAGGGATACCTAGTTGGCTATTTTGGTCCTTTTCTGAGGAACTCATCTGGTCAACCAAACGTAGATCACAAATCTAACGTCTCTATGGCATGTTTTCTGAACAACTTACTGTAAGGATGTAAACCGACAGCATAGTTCTGTGAAGTGGGGCTTTCCGTTGTATTGCACTAGTCAGTGACTGACAGTGAGTGGATGGCAGCTGGGTCCAAAGAGGGCAACTATATTTAGGTCATATTAGCGCCTATGACACGACAGGTGACTACAAATGACATGATGTCAGCTCACGCATACACATCTGGGGTCCACATGTGACATTTGGACGATGGGGGGGGGTTGGGTGACCGGTTGGTTTCGGAGTGTTACTGTCACGGTTGTGTTCAGACCGTGTGAACACTGAACTGAGGCATGCTGTAGTCCAGGAAAGTAGTGCCCTGGGAGGCCTCACAATGGCAACAACACAGCTGCAGACAGTTGTCAGATGTTGATCAGTGGTTGGACAGATTTGATGTTTTGAAGAATGTTGGAGATGAATCGTGTGGTGTAGTGAATAGACAGAGAGGGACGGAGAGAAGAGGAAGAGGTGCGTAGTGTGGTTTGGCAGGAAGAGAACCTAGAGCTGCACTCATGGTGTCCTCTCAGTCTCCCAGAGGATCTCCAGCTAGTCTCATGGTGTCCTCTCAGTCTCCCAGAGGATCTCCAGCTAGTCTCATGGTGTCCTCTCAGTCTCCCAGAGGATCTCCAGCTAGTCTCATGGTGTCCGTTCAGTCTCCCAGAGGATCTCCAGCTAGTCTCATGGTGTCCTTTCAGTCTCCCAGAGGATCTCCAGCTAGTCTAATTGTGTCCTCTCAGTCTCCCAGAGGATCTCCAGCTAGTCTCATGGTGTCCTCTCTGTCTCCCAGAGGATCTCCAGCTAGTCTAATTGTGTCCTCTCAGTCTCCCAGAGGATCTCCAGCTAGTCTCATGGTGTCCTCTCAGTCTCCCAGAGGATCTCCAGCTAGTCTCATGGTGTCCTTTCAGTCTCCCAGAGGATCTCCAGCTAGTCTCATGGTGTCCTCTCAGTCTCCCAGAGGATCTCCAGCTAGTCTAATTGTGTCCTCTCTGTCTCCCAGAGGTTCTCCAGCTAGTCTCATGGAACATTGATGGATGGTTTCCCAGACTCAGATCAAACCAATCCCTAGACTAAAAGGAACTTTCAATTAAGAATCTCCATTGAGCATACTTTTTTGGTCCAGGAGTATACTGGGTCTGGGAGACTGTCCCCCAGAGAATCCACATACGGTGTACATTCTGGCTACTACTCATGCGAAACAATGACTAGAGAGCAGATAGATTATGAAAATAGACCAGCATCTCCATGGGAACCGGAAGACTATGTAAAAAAATCCTTTGAAGAATCATCACGTTAGGGATGGACCGAAATTTACAGAATGGTTACCTGGAGGAAAAATGGGGAGTGTCATGCTTTTTCAATTTCAGTCAAGGGGAGGGTTTATTATATTTTTTATCTAGTCCAGGGGAGGGTCATGTGATTTGTAATTGATGAAATTTTACTATTTCTCAGGGTTTTAAAATGAGTTGCCTGTAAGGCTATATATCAATGTGTGCCCGATGCCGCCCCTCATCTCTGATTCTCCGCAAGTACGTCTATAGGCTATTTAGTGTGGTCTCAATCAAATGTTCTGTAGGCTACAAAGGGCAAGTTATACAGTACTTCTAAGATATACAGTGCCTTGCGAAAGTATTCGGCCCCCTTGAACTTTGCGACCTTTTGCCACATTTCAGGCTTCAGACATAAAGATATAAAACTGTATTTTTTGTGAAGAATCAACAACAAGTGGGACACAATCATGAAGTGGAACGACATTTATTGGATATTTCAAACTTTTTTAACAAATCAAAAACTGAAAAATTGGGCGTGCAAAATTATTCAGCCCCTTTACTTTCAGTGCAGCAAACTCTCTCCAGAAGTTCAGTGAGGATCTCTGAATGATCCAATGTTGACCTAAATGACTAATGATGATAAATACAATCCACCTGTGTGTAATCAAGTCTCCGTATAAATGCACTGCACTGTGATAGTCTCAGAAGTCCGTTAAAAGCGCAGAGAGCATCATGAAGAACAAGGAACACACCAGGCAGGTCCGAGATACTGTTGTGAAGAAGTTTAAAGCCGGATTTGGATACAAAAAGATTTCCCAAGCTTTAAACATCCCAAGGAGCACTGTGCAAGCGATAATATTGAAATGGAAGGAGTATCAGACCACTGCAAATCTACCAAGACCTGGCCGTCCCTCTAAACTTTCAGCTCATACAAGGAGAAGACTGATCAGAGATGCAGCCAAGAGGCCCATGATCACTCTGGATGAACTGCAGAGATCTACAGCTGAGGTGGGAGACTCTGTCCATAGGACAACAATCAGTCGTATATTGCACAAATCTGGCCTTTATGGAAGAGTGGCAAGAAGAAAGCCATTTCTTAAAGATATCCATAAAAAGTGTTGTTTAAAGTTTGCCACAAGCCACCTGGAAGACACACCAAACATGTGGAAGAAGGTGCTCTGGTCAGATGAAACCAAAATTGAACTTTTTGGCAACAATGCAAAACGTTCTGCTTGGCGTAAAAGCAACACAGCTCATCACCCTGAACACTGTCAAACATGGTGGTGGCAGCATCATGGTTTGGGCCTGCTTTTCTTCAGCAGGGACAGGGAAGATGGTTAAAATTGATGGGAAGATGGATGGAGCCAAATACAGGACCATTCTGGAAGAAAACCTGATGGAGTCTGCAAAAGACCTGAGACTGGGACGGAGATTTGTCTTCCAACAAGACAATGATCCAAAACATAAAGCAAAATCTACAATGGAATGGTTCAAAAATAAACATATCCAGGTGTTAGAATGGTCAAGTCAAAGTCCAGACCTGAATCCAATCGAGAATCTTTGGAAAGAACTGAAAACTGCTGTTCACAAATGCTCTCCATCCAACCTCACTGAGCTCGAGCTGTTTTGCAAGGAGGAATGGGAAAAAATGTCAGTCTCTCGATGTGCAAAACTGATAGAGACATACCCCAAGCGACTTACAGCTGTAATCGCAGCAAAAGGTGGCACTACAAAGTATTAACTTAAGGGGGCTGAATAATTTTGCACGCCCAATTGTTCAGTTTTTGATTTGTTAAAAAAGTTTGAAATATCCAATAAATGTCGTTCCACTTCATGATTGTGTCCCACTTGTTGTTGATTCTGCACTGCTCTTGCTCATCTACCACTTTGCTAACACTTTACATGACACCCAGTATCATAGCCTGTCATAATATGGTCATAACTCTGTCATGACCTATATATTTACACCTGTTGTGACATATATTGCTTTCTTTTATGGCTAGGTATGACACCTACATAAGTGTCAAAACCCACATTTATTCAAATAATTTTTTTCCCGGCTAAGAAGTTTTCTTTTGTTTGAAAGTTTGTTTCTTAAATCCTTTGTAGTTGTTGTAATGAATTCTTTATATTATTTTTCAGCATATTTTATATAACTAGTAAAAAATTGGCTTTATGACACTGTCATGAAGCATTATGACAATCCTGTGTCACTTTACTTGGACTAAGAAAATACACCTTTGACACTGTCAAGAAGCAATATGGCCACCATAATCATATAAGCCAGATCACGTACATGGCCTTATGTCAGTCATCAGTCAAAAAGAGGGTGTCTTGTCCTGCTCCTGAAAACTTCTACTTCATTCATCCCAGTCATCAGCAACAGAGCATTGGAGTAGGTGCATGTCTGACATCAATTACAATAATATGGCCAATAAAAAAAACATACTGTTGACATGTAGGCTATGGTGTAATGGAATGTTTTGCCTTGTGTAGGCTTTGTGGGTTTTGACACACTTATGTAGGTGTCATAACCAGCCATAAAATAACGCAATATATGTCACAACAGGTCTAAATATATCTGTCATGACAGGTTATAACAGGTTACGACACGTTGGCAGCTGTTATGACATATTATGACATGATTATGACAGTGTCATAACTTGTAATGATGCGGAGTGTCAAGTAATGTGTGAGGAAAACGTTTTTGTTGTGCTGTGTAGAGCTACAGTGGCAGCTCAGGAGGAGAGTCAAAGGTTTCTTCAGAATTTGGGGGGGGGGGGGGGGGGGGGAAATTAGGCCTAGTCCAAAAAAATGCACTATGTTCTGTTCAGTCTGAGAAGGAGAGCGTGAAGATCAAAGGAGGACCGGAGGTCAACTTTGATAGCTTGCTACTACTATAATTGATTTTATGAAAAACAATATGTTACATGATGTATTTATCAGCGTTATTGACCTCACAATAAGCCAGATTCAAATAACTTACACTGTGGTCGTGAAACTTGAAGCAGCAGCTGCAGCACAATCAACTGGAAACGGACAGCTCATGGTGCTGAAAGTAGGCAAGTTCAAGTAGGCATAATTCATTTAAACCAACTTCATTTTAATTATACTTGACTAACAACAAGAGGGCTTAGTGTTGGAGCCTATTTCTAACTATTTAAAGGGGATTTTCACCGTAGGTGAATCTGGGCTTGTTTTCATCATTACTGACGCATTTCTAGGACAGTGAGATGTATTTCACACATATTTGCCCAGGAGGAAGGCAGGTCAGGGCTTTGCGCGCTGAATCATACACCTTCTGATGGCTTCCGGTGTATTGATGGGGGGGCGGTCGTCTCTCTGAAAGACAACAACCTGCTCTAGCCCCCGTCCCTCCCCCAGGCGGGCTTTTTTTTTTAAAGGAGTTTGGACACTAACAACAATCCTTTGGGCAAACCTGAAAGAACTGACCAAATGCAATGGATTCAAGTGATTCCTCTCATCAACACGAATTTGCCGATGGAGCATCTATTAGCTACATGGTGACATTCAACCATACATGTTTCAACCGGAATATAGAGAAGAGGATTCTAAACAAAAAGTTGGATTTAGAAGCTCAGCTACAGCCGACGCCTACACCAAGAGGGCAGACGACAAATACGGTGCCTAGCTAAGTAAGTTATTTTTCCTGAAAGCCACCTATCTAACTTTAGTTTTCTACTGAAACCATCTACTATGGTATATTTTTGGCTAACATACTACTGTGTTACAGTGGGGCGAAATCAAATATTTTTTCTGTTTGCTAACTTAGCAAGCTAGGCAGCTAGCTAACTAAGGGTGTGTTCGTAAATTCACTCTGGCTATCTCCTCCGATTTCAGAGGACTCTCATCTGAGTGTGCCAGAACGCAGAATAGCTGATGAATTTTATGAACGAACAACACCGCTTGAATATGACTGTTGTCGGCAAAAAAAGTAATTCAATTGTTGCTAGCAGCACAGTTACAGTCACCAACACCCTGGATAACATGAAAACCACCTAACCAGCTCTGCTAGGGTGAGTAAAGTGGTCGGAGTGATGTATTCTCTCATTTGTGCCTGGAAGTGGCTAGCAAGCTAGCCAACTTTAGCCAGTTAGCTTGGGCTCTTGACTGTTGTTGTGAAGTCAGAACACTTGGATCATTTTATTTTTATTTGTTAGGATCCCTATTAGCCAATGCCAATGGTGACAGCTAGTCTTACTGGGATTGAACACATAATGAAAAATACATTACCGACAGACGTTACAATTTACATACACTACCGTTCAAAAGTTTGAGGTCTCTTAGAAATGTCCTTGTTTTCCATGAAAACATACATGGAATGAGTTGCAAAATTAATAGGAAATATAGTCAAGATGTTGACAAGGTTATAAACAATGATTTTTAATTGAAATAATAATTGTGTCCTTCAAACTTTGCTTTCGTCAAAGAATCCTCAATTTGCAGCAATTACAGCCTTGCAGACCTTTGGCATTCTAGTGAGGTAATCTGAAGAGATTTCACCCAATGCTTCCTGAAGTACCTCCCACAAATTGGATTGGCTTGTGGTCAAGCTGCTCCCACAACAGCTCAATAGGGTTGAGATCCAGTGACTATGCTGGCCACTCCATTATAGACATAATACCAGCTGACTGCTTCTTCCCTAAATAGTTATTGCATAGTTTGCAGCTGTGCTTTGGGACATTGTCCTGTTGTAGGAGGAAATTGGCTCCAATTAAGCGCCATCCACAGGGTATGGCATGGCGTTGCAAAATGGAGTGATAGCCTTCCTCCTTCAAGATCCCTTTTACCCTGTACAATTCTCCCACCTTACCACCACCAAAGCACCCCCAGATCATCACATTGCCTCCATCATGCTTGACAGCTGGCGTCAAGCACTCCTCCAGCATCTATTCATTTTTTCTGAATCTCACAAAATATATTCTTTGTGATCCAAACACCTCAAACTTAGATTCCTCTTTCCATAACACTTTTTTCAAATCTTCCTCTGTCCAGTGTCTGTGTTCTTTTGCCCATCTTAATATTTTATTTTTATTGGCCAGTCTGAGATATGGCTTTCTCTTTGCAACTCTGCCTAGAAGGCCAGCATCTCAGAGTCTCCTCTTCACTGTTGACATTGAGACTGTTTTTTTGCAGGTACTATTTAATGGAGCTGCCAGTTGAGGACATGTGAGGCGTCTGTTTCTCAAACTATACACTCTTATGTGCTTGTTCTCTTGCTCAGTTGTGCACCAGGGCCTCCCACTCCTCTTTCTATTCTGGTAAGAACCAGTTTGCCCTGTTCTGTGAAGGGAGTAGTACACAGCGTTGTACGGAATCTTCAGTTTCTTGGCAATTTCTCGCATGGAATAGCCTTCATTTCTCAGAACAAGAATAGACTGATGAGTTTCAGAACAAAGTTCTTTGTTTCTGGCCATTTTGAGCCTGTAATCGAACCCACAAATGCTGATTCTCCAGATACTCAACTAGTTTAAAAAAGGCCAGTTTTATTGTTTCTTTAATCAGGACAAATGTTTTCAGCTTCGCTAACATAATTGCAAAAGGGTTTTGTAATGACCAATTAGCATTTTAAAATTATAAACCTGGATTAGCTAACACAACGTGCCATTAGAACACAGAAGTGATGGTTGCTGATAATGGGCCTCTGTACGCCTATGTAGATATTCCATTAAAAATCAGCCGTTTCCAGCTACAATAGTCATTAACAACATTAACAATATCTACACTGTATTTCTGATCAATTTGATGTTATTTTAATGGACAAAAAATGAGCTTTTCTATCAAAAACAAGGACATTTCTAAGTGACCCAAAACTTTGAACGGTAGCGTGCATTTAAAAACTTAACATGTAGCGTGTGTGTGTGTGTGTGTGTGTGTGTGTGTGTGTGTGTGTGTGTGTGTGTGTGTGTGTGTGTGTGTGTGTGAATCTATCAGTTGCACATGAATGTCAGTACATACACACAACAAGTAGGTCACATGGGGGAGAGGCATTGTGCTGTGAGGTGCTGCTTGATTTGTTTTTTGAAACCAGGTTTGCTTTGCACTTGCGGCTATATAAGTTGGAAAGGAGTTCCATGCACTCATGGCTCTATATAATACTATATGTTTTCTTGAATTTGTTTTAGACATGGTACTGTGAAAAGACCCCTTGTGGTATGTCTGGTGGGGTAAGTGTGTGTGTCACCTCTGTGTGTAAGTTGACTATGCAAATTTCCAAAACATTACTGTGTCTTGTAAAAACAATAAATGGCGCAGTCAATCTTTCCTCAACTCTCAGCCAAGACAGACTGGCATGCACAGTACTAATATTAGGCCTCTGATTACAATGAAGAGCAAGACGTGCTGATCTGTTCTGGACCAGCTGCAGCTTTTCTAGGATATCTTTGCAGCACTTGAACAATAATCAAGATAAGATCAAACTAGAGCCTGCATGACTTGCTTTGTGGAGTGTGGTGTCAAAAAAGTAGAGCATCTCTTTATTACAGACAGACCACTTCCCATATTTACAACCATAGAATCTATATGTTTTGACCATGACAGTTTACAATCTAAGGTAACACCAAGTAATTTAGTCTCCTCAACTTGTTCAAAAGCCACACCATTCATTACCAGATTCAGCTGAGGTCTAGAATTTAGGGAATGATTAGTACCAAATATAATGCTCTTAGATTTAGAGATGTTCAGGACAAGTTTATTACTGGCCTCCCATTCCAAAACAGACAGAAACTCTTTGTTAATGGTTTCATGACTTCATTGGCTGTGGTTGCTAATGTGTATATGGTTTAATCTTCAGCATACATGGACACACATACTTTGTATAATGCCAGTGGCAGGTCATTGGTAAAAATAAAAGATAATTGTGGGCCTAGAGAGCTGCCCTGCGGTACACCACACTTTACATGTTTGACATTACAGAAGCTTCCATTAAAGAAAACCCTCTGAGTTCTATTAGATAGATAGCTCTGAATCCACGATGTGGCAGAGTTTGAAAAGCCATAACACATACGTTTTCTTAACAACAAGTACATGTCAATAATTTCAAATGCTGCACTGAAATCAAACAGTACAGCTCCCACAATCTTATTATTATCAATTTCTTTTAACCAATCATCAGTCATTTGTGTCAGTTGAGTACATGTTGAGTGCCTTCTCTATAAGCATGCTGAAAGCCTATTGTTCATTTGTTTACAGAGAAATAGCATTGTATTTGGTCAAACACATTTTTTCCCCCATTTGCTAAAAGCTGGAAGCAAGCTGATAGGTCTGGTGTTAGAACAAGTAAAGGCCGCTTTACCACTCTTGGGTAGAGGAATGACTTTGGCTTCCGTCCAGACCTGATGGCAAATAGTTCTCACTAGGCTCAGAATAAAGATATGACAGATAGGAGTGGCTATAGAGTCAGGAGTGGCTACCATCCTCAGCAGCTTTCCAAGTTGTCAATGACAGGAGGTTTGTCATTATTGATTGATAACAATAATGTTTACACCTCTCCCACACTAACTTTACAAAATTCAAACGTACAATTATTTTCTTTCATTATTTGTTTCATGCATGAGTACAATGGCATACAGTTTGTTGTTGATATTTCCTGCCTAAGTTTGCCCACTTTGCCAATTAAGTAATCATTAAAAAAATCATCAAATGGTTTTATGATTAATCATTTTGTCAATTCATCAAGTGCAGCATCTAGATGCTCCATATTAATCACATCAGACCAACAAATATTTGCCACATTATCCACATAAGAGTCAAAGCTAAATATTTTGTAATGTCTCATACACACTATTTTAGGCCCACTATATTGTGCTCACTGCATCCGATGGATACGGATCCAGCTTTAGAACAGTTCTACAGTATTAGTAAAAATGTGATCAGTACATGTGGATGATCTTGTTCCGGTAGTATTTGTAAACACCCTGGTAGGTTCATTAATAACCTGAACCAGATTACAGGCACTGGTTACTGTGAGAAGCTTCCTCTTGAGTGGACAGCTTGATGAACACTAGTCAATATTCAGGTCCCCAAGAATGGACCTCTTTTTACATCACATACACTATCAAGCATTTCACACATATTATTTAGATGCTGACTGTTAGCACTTGGTGGCCTATAGCAACATCTCAAAAGAAAAGGCGAACCTCCAAGTGAACCTGCAACCAGAACACTTCAATAAATCTTGACATAAGATCGTCTCTAAGCGTTACAGGGACATGGCTCTGAATATATACAGTATACAGCAACACCTCACCAACAAGTATTCCTGTATCTTCTATAGATGTTATATCATTGTATTGCTACCGCTGAATCAAATTAATTATCTAAGTGAGTCTCAGAAATGGCTCATTTCTGTATGTTATCTGATGTTAGCAAGTTATTGATTTCATTAACCTTATTTCTAAGGCTACATATATTAATTTGGGATATTTTCAGCCCTTTCCTGGGTAGTGTATCACAGATAGACATAATATGGAAAAGAGCAAACTAAGCAAGAAAAAAAATATACACATTCAGCAGTCCATTATTCAGTTTATGTGTGTAAGTGTTTGTGTGTGTGCTGCGGGGTTGAAGCTACGAACCAATAGGCTTGGCTCTCTCATCCCTTCCAGGCTTTTGGGAGGGCGTATGGATAATGAGCCTGTCATAGCAGATCTAAGCAATGTCCCCAGCTTTCATGGCTGGGATAAGTTATTTTCTCTTCTGGCGCACAGCTTCAGGATAGCCCTTATTGAGGAAGATGTACAGTTGAAGTCGGGAGTTTCCATGCATTTAGGTTGGAGTCATTAAACCTCGTTTTTCATCCACTCCACACATTTCTTGTTAACAAACTATAGTTTGGAAAGTTGGTTAGGACATCTAATTTGTGCATGACACAAGTCATTTTTCCAAAAATTGTTTACAGACAGATTATGTCAAGTATCATTCACTGTATCACACTTACAGTGGGTCAGAAGTTGAAATGCACTAAGTTGACTGTGCCTTTAAACAGCTTGGAAAATTCCAGAAAATGATGTCATGGCTTTAGAAGCTTCTTTTAGGGTAATTGACATAATTTGAGTCAATTGGAGGTGTAATTGTGGATGTATTTCAAGGCCTACCTTCGAACTCAGTGTCTCTTTGCTTGACAACATGGGAAAATCAAAAGAAATCAGCCAAGACCTCAGAAAAAAATTGGAAACAACAACAAACAGCTGGGATCTAGACAGCCACAAGCAAATGTGTAACAACGCCAACTGTAAATCAGTTTACTAGCAAGCTATGTAACTTAATTGACGAGGGTTGACATTGGTTATCATTATGACCGTGAATGAATATCAATCTCACAAAATTATAAGAATGATGCAAGATAGGATTCCAAACCAATATTGCACATCCAGCAAGCTAGCTAGTTAAGTTCACTAGCAAACAACGAAGAGAAACAATAATAGAACAATTTACTGTTGTAAATCTCTAAAACTGAAGCTGGTTTTACTATAAAAAAAAGATTAGCCTAAGCATGCCTGATAGACATGGCTGTACGTAGATACTGCCTGCCTACCTACCTAGGCTCGTTTGTACGGTCTAGTCACTGTGAAAATGTTGAGGGTTATGACATATTTCTTTCTATTACACTAAATATTGTTGTAAATGTATTCTGTGCCTGTGCACATATATTCATGTTCAACTGGTCTACCCAAATGTTTATGTCTTGATGGAATGGTTCAACGGTTGTTCAAACTGTACAATAGAGAATATTTTGTTTCACTTTTTGTCTTACAGACTATAACGTGTGATGCCTGGGCTTCTTCCTGGAGTGGATTCTAGGTACAGAAACATTATTCCTTTGCCTGCATGTCATTGTAGCAGAACTGTATCCCGTGAACTGCATCCCTCCCGAGGGATTAGACTTTATGATGGATTTCAAGCAGATAACTCATGAGGAGCTGAATGGCTCTACAAGTATTCCCTGAACTTACTGTGTGTTTCTTTGGAATGGCAATTTATTTTAACTCCATCTTAATGTGTATGAGCCAATCAGTTGTTTTGTGACAAGGTATGGGTGGTATACAGAAGATAGCCCTATTTGGTAAAAGACCAAGTCCATATTATGGACTTAAGCAAAGAGAAATGACAGTCAATCATTCATTTAATAAATTAATGTCAGTCAATTTCAAGAACTTTGAAAGTTTCTTCAAGTGCAGCCACAAAAACCATCGAGGTCTATGATGAATCTGGCTCTCATGAGGATCGCCACAGGAAAGAAATACCCATAGTTACCTCTGCTGCAGAGAACAAGTTCATTAGAGTTACCAGCCTCAGAAATTGCATCCCAAATAAATGCTTCACAGAGTTCAAGAAACAGACTAATTTGAGATTTTGGGGTCCAACCTCTGTGTCTTTCTGAGATGCAGAGATGCTGATCTCCGCATGTGTGGTTCCCACCATGAAGCATGGAGGAGGAAGTAGGATGTTGTGGGGGTGCTTTGCTGGTTACACTGTAAGTGATTCATTTCGAATTCAAGGCACACTTAACCAGCATGGCTACCACAGCATTCTGAAGCGATACGCCATCTCATTTGGTTTGCGCTTAGTGGGACTATCATTTGTTTTTCAACAGGGCAATGACCCAGAGTGAAGGAAAAGAAACCAAAAGGTGCTTAGTATATGTGGTAATTCCTTCAAGACTGTTGGAAAAGCATTCCTCATGAAGTTGGTTGAGAGAATGCCAAGAGTGTGCAAAGCTGTCATCAAGGCAAAGGATGGATGTTTTGAAGAATTTAAAATCTAAAATATATTTTGATTTGTTTGAAACTTTTTTGGTTACTACATGATTCCATATGTGTTATTTCATAGTTTTGATGTCTTCACTATTATTCTACAAAAAAAATACAGAAAACCTTTGAATGACTAGGCGTGTCCAAACTTTTGACTGGTACTCTATTACGTCAAGATGTGGAAATCGATTATATCGTAGTCCATGTGGGTTTAAATGACATTATGAAGAACAGCTCTGACCAGTTGAAACTGGATTTTAAAGAGCTGATTGACTCTCTGCTAGACACTAACAAAATACCCATCAAAAGGCCCTCTCTGAAATGTGGCATTGAAGGCTTTAGCAGGATTCTTTCTCTTCAAAAGGTGGCTATGAGATTATTGCAGCTCAATGGGTGTAACATAACTTTTGTTGACAATTTCGATACCTTTTGGAAACAAAACCCATTTTATAAGGAGGATGGGCTCCACCCAAATCATTTGGGTTCCTTGATCCTTTCACAGCAATATAAGGCTGGGGTTGAGACAACTACTTATCATTTCCCCAAGCCCAGTTCAGCTAATCCATACCATGTCCCTCTAATCGCCGCGAATGCCTCTGCTGATCCTACAGCTATTGTATGCAGTAATCATGTACCTATGAACCAGATTTATACTGTTAGCATTGAGCTGGTGTGCCCTAGGAGGAAGTCCACCGTGTGCAGCTCACCCTGTCCTAACATAAATAACATGAACATATCTACTTCTGCTAAACTTCCCAATAAATCAATAAAAACAAGTAAGCATTCCAGAAGAAAAGTGCTCAAAATAGCCCACGTTAACATATGTAGCTTAAGAAACAAGGTTCATGAAATCAAGAATTTGTTAGTAACAGATGACATTCATATTCTGATTATCTTTGCAACTCACTTAGATAATACCTTTGATGATACAGTGGTAGCAATACAAGGTTATAACATTTACAGAAAAGATAGAAATGCCAATCGTCTAGGTGTTGCTGTTTATATTCAGAACCACATTCCTGTAATGATTAGAGAGGATCTCATGTTAACTATGTAATATGGCTACAGGTTAATCTGCCTCACCTAAAGCCCATTCTAGTGGGAAGCTGCTATAGACCTCACTCAACGTCAACAAAACAAAGGAGCTGATCGTGGACTTCGGGAAACAGCAGAGGGAGCACCCCACTATCCACATTGATGGGACCGCAGTGGAGAAGGTGGAAAGCTTAAAGTTCCTCAGCGTCCACATCACTGACAAACTGAAATGTTCCACCCACACAAACAGTGTGGTGAAGAAGGCACAACAGCAACAGCGCCTCTTCAACCTCAGGAGGCTGAAGAAATGTGGCTTAACACCTAAAATCCTCACAAACTTTTACAGATGCACAATTGAGAGCATCCTGTCGGGCTGTATCACCGCCTGGTATGGCAACTGCACCGCTCACAACCGCAAAGCTCTCCAAAGGGTGGTACAGTCTGCCCAACGTACTACCGGGGGCAAATTTCCCACCCTCCTGGACACCTACAGCACCTGATGCCATTGGAAGGCCAAAAAAAACATCAAGGACATCAACCACTCGAGCCACTGCCTGTTCACTCCACTATCATCCAGAAGGCAAGGTAAGTACAGGTGCATCAAAGCTGGGACTGAGAGACTGAAAAACAGCTTCTATCAAGGCCATCAGACTGCAAAACAGCCATCACTAGCACATCAGAGGCCTATAGACATAGATTAGGAATCACTGGCCACTTTCAGGAAATTAAACACTAGCCATTTCAATAATGTTTCAGTATCTTGTATTAGTCATCTCATATGTGTAAACTGTACTCTATTCTATTTTACTGTATCTTAGTCACTTTAACTGTTTTTAAATATTGCATCACCCATCTCATATGTATATGTTGTACTGTATACTGTGCCACTGTATCTTAGTCCAATGCGCTCTGACATATATGTATATGTAACGGCTTTGTTCTATCTCCTCCTCGGACGAGGAGGTGTAGCAAGGATCGGACCAAAATGCAGCGTGGCTATTGCAATCCACGTGTATTTAATAATGAAGAAACACGAACTGTACAAAAACAATAAACGTAATGTGAAAACCGAAACAGCCTAAACTGGTGCAAACTAACACCGCGACAGAAACAAGGACACTAAGGACAATCACCCACCAAACACTCAAAGAATATGGCTGCCTAAATATGGTTCCCAATCAAAGACAACGATAAACACCTGCCTCTGATTGAGAACCACTTCAGACAGCCATAGACTTAACTAGAACACCCCACTAAGCTACAATCCCAATACCAACACACCACATACAAAAACCCATGCCACACCCTGGCCTGACCAAATAAATGAAGATAAACACAAAATACTTCGACCAGGGCGTGACAGTATAGATATCCTTAATCCATTCCTTACTTAGATTTACGTGTATTTTGGGTATATGTTGTGAAACTGTTAGATATTACTTGTTAGATATTACTGCACTGTCGGAGATAGAAGCACATGCATTTCGCTACACCAGCAATAACATCTGCTAAACATGTGTATGTGACCAATAAAATGTTATCTGACAGTCAGTATTTGGATAACATGTGGGAAATGCTTGATAATATATGTGATATCAACAGAGAGGTATATTTTCTGGGTGATTTAAATATTGACTGGCTCTCATCAAGCTGCCCACTCAAGAAAAAGCTTCAAACTGTAACCAGTGCCTGCAACCTGGTTCAGGTTATCAGTCAACCTTCCAGGGTAGTTACAAACAGCACAGGAATTAAATCATCAACATGTATTGATCACACCTTTACTAATGCTGCAGAAATTTGCTTGAAAGCAGAATCCAGATCCATCGGATGTAGTGATCACAATATACTGTAGTAGCCATATCTAGGAAAACCAAAGTTCCAACAGGGTGGGCCTAATATTGTGTATAAGAGATCATACTAGAAGTTTTGTAGTGATTCCTATGTTGTTGATGTTAATAATATTTGTTGGTACATGGTGTGTAATGAGGAGCAAACAGACACTGCACTTTACACATTTATATAATTGCTTATTGCAGTTACCAATAAGCATGCACCTATTAAGAAAATGAATGTATAACTGTTAAATCCCCATGGATTGATGGGGAATTGAAACATTGTATGGTTGAGAGGGATGAGGGAAAAGGAATGGCTGCACAACCAATTGGCAAACGTATTGCAAATAAAGAAAAATGTGACTAAACTGAATAAAAAGAAGAAGAAACTACACTATGAAACAAAGATAAATTACATAATGATAGTAAAAAGCTTTGGAGCACCTTAAATGACATTTTGGGGAAAAAGGCAAACCCAGCTTGATCATTTATTGAATCAGATGGTTCATTCATCACAAAATCAACTGATATTGCCAATTACTTTAATGATTTTTTAATTGGCAAGATTAGCACACTTAGGCATGACATGCCAGTAACAAACACTGACAGTACACATTCAAGTATACGTATCTGACCGAATTATGAAAGACAAGCATTGTAATTCTGAATTCCGTAAAGTGAGTGTGGAAGAGGTGAAACAATTATTGTTATCTATCAGCAATGACAAGCCACCGGGGTCTGACAACTTGGATGGAAAATTACTGAGGATAATAGCGGACGATAATGCCACTCCTATTTGCCATATTTTCAATTTAAGCCTACTAGAAAGTGTGTGCCCCCAGGCTAGAAGGGAAGCAAAAGTCATTCTGCTACCTAAGAATAGTAAAGCCCCTTTTACTGGCTCAAATAGCCAACCAGTCAGCCTGTTACCAACCCTTAGTAAACTTTTGGAAAAAATGGAGTTTGACCATGTTTGACCAATGCTATTTTACAGTAAACAAATTGACAACAAACTTTCAGCATGCTTATAGGGAATGACATTCAACAAGCACAGCACTTACAGAGATGGCTGATGATTGGCTGAGAGAAATTGATGATAAAAAGATTGTGGGGCTGTTTTGTTAGACTTCGGTGTGGCTTTTGACATTATTAATCATAGTCTGCTGCTGGAAAAATGTATATGTTATGGCTTTACACCCCCTGCTATATTGTGGATAAAGAGTGACCTGTCTACCTGTCTAACAGAACACAGAGGGTGTTCTTTAATGGAAGCTTTTCCAACATAATCCAGGTAGAATCAGGAATTCCCCAGGGCAGCTGTCTAGCCCCATTACCTTTTTCAATCTTTACTGATGACAAGCCACTGGCTTTGAATAAATGTGTATGCAGATGACTCAACACTATACATGTCAGCTACTACAGCGACTGAAATGACTGCAATACTTAGCAAATAGTTGCAGATAGTTTCAGAGTGGATGGCAAGGAACAAGTAAGTCCTAAATATTTCTAAAACTTAAAGCATTGTATTTGGGACAAATCATTCGCTGAACCCTAAACCTCAACCAAATCTTATAATAAATAATGTGGAAATTGAGGTGACTAAACTGCTTGGAGTAACCATGGATTGTAAACTCTCATGGTCAAAACATAATGATGCAGTAGTAGCTAAGATGGGGAGAAGTCTGTCTATAATAAAGCGATGCTCTGCCTTCTTAACAACACTATCAACAAGGCAAGTCCTACAGGCCCTAGTTTTGTCACACCTTGACTACTGTTCAGTCGTGTGGTCAGGTGCCACAAAAAAACGATTTAGGAAAATTGCAATTAGCTCAGAACAGGGCAGCACGGCTGGCCCTTGGATGTACACATGGAGCTAATAATAATAATATAAACTGCCTTAATTTTGCTGGACCCCAGGATGAGTAGCCTGCAGCTAACGGGGATCCATAATAAATACAATTACAAATACCAGGCCTCGAGCTGTCCCACTGTGTGGATGAAAGGTTTCCCTAAGCACTGACCCAAGGTCTGTTCTGTGTGCAACCTCGTATTTATTTAGTTCAGGTTTGGACTTGGGGAAGCTGATCTGAGATCTATTAGAAGAACCACAGACAGATAGGACAACCGCCAACACAAAACACTGCAAGTAATTTTTAAAGATCCTAACGGTCATTTATTTTTTGTAATTTGAAATAGATTTCTAAGTCTTTTTGTAAATGATTGTAAAGCCCAATATATATTATTTTCTCACATATTTGCTGAGGGAGACTGGTCCAAATGACCACCACCCTATGGGACTCCCGGTGAAATCCCAAGCTGTAGTGATGCCCCAACACTGCGATGCAGTCCCTTAGACTGCAGCGCTACTCGGGGGACCCCTGGCCTCCATCATTCTTAAATGGAAGAAGTTTGGAACCACCGAGACTCTTCCTAGAGCTGCCCACCTGGGGCTTGATCAGCAAGGTGTACAATAACCCGATATCACTGTGACAGAGCTCCAGAGTTCCTCTGTGGAGATGGGAGAACCTTCCAGAAAGACAACCATCTCTGCAGCACCCCACCAATCAGGCCTTTATGGTAGAGTGGTCAGATGGAAGCCACTCCTCAGTAAAAGGCTTGGCGTTTTCCAAAAGGCACCTAAAGGACTCTCAGACCATGAGAAACAAGATTCTCTGGTCTGATGAAATCAAGTTTGAACTCATCGACCTGAATCCCAAGCGTCACGTCTGAAGGAAATCTGGCACATCCCTATGGTGAAGCATGGTGGTGGCAGCATCATGCTGTGGGGATGTTTTTCAGTGGCAAGGACTGGGTGACTAGTCAGGATTGAGGGAAAGATTAACGGAGCAAAGTACAGAGAGATCCTTGATGAAAACCTGCTCCAGAGAGAGACCTGAAAATAGCTGTGGAGCGGCGCTCCCCATCCAACCTCACAGAGCTTGAGAGGATCTGCAGAAAAAATTGGGAGAAACTCCCCAAGACAGGTGTGCCAAGCTTGTAGAGTCATACCAAAGAAGAGGCTGTAATCGCTGCCAAAGGTCCTTCAACAAAGTATTGAGTAAAGAGTCTGAATACTTATGTAAGGGAATACCCCCCTGAAATGGACAAAAATGAATGGCAACATATTGGCATTGGACAAACCATATACACGATGTCCAATACCACCCAATGTGGTGTTGATTCGTGCAAAGTATATTGCAAATGCCATATGGCAATTGCCAGTTGTAACACTTCAAAAACTCGCCCCGAGTGCGCTCCACCGGGGTTTTTCATATTGGAAATGGAACCCAAGTCAACATCCAAAAGCAACATTTTGAAAAAATGATTTTTTTGTCAAAAACTTATCATCCCTTAAAAAAGTGCTTTCTGGACCGTTTTTCGAAATTCTTTCGATTTTTTTGTCAATTACACATGTGTAAGAACTGTATGAATATACTTTTGTCCAATTTTGTCATCATAATTTTTTTTTGTTAATTACATGCGCATAAGGCATATGTTTTGTCCATTTGCAATATGATTTCATAGGAAGTCAAAAGTCAAAAGTCAAAAATGTCAACATTTGGTAAAAAACTTCACACACCCTTAAAAAAGTGCTTTCTGGACCGTTTTTCAAAATTCTTTCAAATTTTGTGTCAATTACACACGTATAAGAACCGTATCAACATACTTTATTTGTATTTTATTATCATTATTTTTTTGTTTTTTTTACTTGTGCATAAGGCACATATGTTTTGTCCATTTGCAATATGATTTAATAGGAAGTCAAAAGTCGAAAATGCGATTTTTTTAAAAAAACTTTAAAAACTAAAAAAAGTGCTTTCTGGACCGTTTTTCGAAATTGTTTCGATTTTAAGACAATTAATCATGTGTAAGAACGGTATGAATATACTTTTGTAAAATGTTATTATCATAATTATTTTTTTTTACTTGTGCATAAGGAATATGATTTGTCCATTTGCAATATGATTTCATAGGAAGTCAAAAGTCAAAGTCAAAAGTCAAATTTTTTTGGGCCAAAATTGACTGAACGGATGAACTCGGGATGGCCGGGCAGTGATAGTTGTTAATTTCCATCACTCGTTGTGTTGATTTCATTATGTCCATTTGGTGATGTTTTTTTCACCATTGAATCATATTGCAAATGCACGTGCATTTGCAATATGTTTCAATGGGCATTTACCATCACGAATTTGGCATGCTATAAAAATCCTGCAGGAATGTAAAATTGACTGGCCAGATGAACTCGGGATGGCTGGGCAGTGATTCTGGTTCATCTCAATCGCTCATTAGTGTTGATTTCAGAATGTCCATTTGGTGATGTTTTTCACTATAGAATCATATTGCAAATGCACGTGCATTGTTGTGGAACTGGTAACCCAAAAATAAAAAAATGGTGATTTCATTATGTCCATTTGTTTATGTTTTCTTACTTTTTCAAAGTCACTGTGCATTTGCAATATGTTTTAATGGGCAGGTACCATCACGAATTTGTCATGCTATAAAAATCCTGCAGGAATGTGAAATTGACTGGCCCGATGAACTCGGGATGGCTTTGCAGTGATTCTGGTTCATCTCAATCGCTCGTTAGGGTAGATTTCAGAATGTCACTTTTGGTGATGGTACCTCACTGTTTAAACATATTGCAAATGGACAAGAGTCAAGTGGACAAGAGTCCATCAGTCAATTAGATATCATTCTGACACCAAACTGATACAAACTGACACCAAACCCACTTTTTCCAACTCGTTTAGTAGCCAACTATTACATACTTCAGAGCTGGCCCAAAATTCACAAGGCCTTCGGTTCAAACCATAAAAAAAAACATAAAACACGTAGTTATGTTCTAGCTGCGGGTCCATTTCTTATGTTATGTGTTGGCCTAGTTGAGGCGACCCCGAATCCCAAGTTTCGGCTCGATAGGTCATTTGGTGTCCAAGAAAAACCCTAATTGGTGCTGAAAATCCACTGTTTTCCATGACTTGCTACGGGGTCCTTGAATTAGCTTTTAGGGTGATTTTAACCACTTCCGGTTGCTCCAGGAAGCTTAGATTCGACACAGGTAGACCTCATAGTGGCCTGATGGACTGTCACCGAAGACAGGTTCATACGGCATTCATAACCCACAAAGGCCTCAGGTTGAAATTAGGGGTGCAGCCAATGTATTCCTATGGGGAGAGAAGTCATTGTAATCTGTGAGATCAAAAAACACTGTTTTACTGTTAAGGGTTAATGCCACACGGTCAAGGCTAGGCTTGCACAGATCGGGAGGACCGTAGGAACATTTCTGTGGTGGAATTTTTCTTCTCACCCTAACGGTTCTCTCACTGTCACTCAAAATCAAATGACGTTGTGGGGCAGGCTTCATTTTGGGCCTACTTTTCTAATGGTCGCTGCGCTTAGACCGAGCGAGCTACGGTCAAGCGGGATAGCTCGTTGAACTCGGCACAGTCTGGAGACTATGGTGATGCCATTTTTTGTGTTGATTTCAGAATGCCATTTTGGTGATGGTCCCTCTCCGTTTAAACATATTGCAAATGCACAAAAGTCAACTAGCAAGTCAGTGTCCATCAGTCAATTAGATGTCATTATGACACCAAACTGATATCAATTGACACCAAACCCACTTTTTCCTACTCATTTAGAAGCCAACTATCACATATGTCAGAGCAGGCCCATAATTCACAGCGCCTTCAGTTTAAAACATAATAAAAAGGTAAAACACATAGTTACGTTCTAGCTGCGGGTCCAGTTCGGACATTATGTGAAGGCCTATGTGAGGCGACCCCGAATCCTGAGTTTCGGCTCGATAGGTCCTTCGGTGCCCGAGTAAAACCCTAATTGGTGCTGAAAATCCACTTTTTCCATGCCTTGCTACGGGGTCCTTGAATGAGCTATCGGACAGAAACGTTGGGGTCCGTCTCTATGGGCCGAGCCGGTTTCAATGCACCTAGCCTTGCGACTCTGAGAATTTTCTAAACGTCATCATTTTTGTAATGGTCAAAATGAATTGAAGGTATTGCAAATGTCCGAGGCTGTTTCTCGGTCCGAGAACCTTCAAGAGCCACGTAACTCACCACGCACCATCGACCGGATGTCTAGAACAGGTTTCTAAAGTTTCGGAACTCTAGGTCTGACGGTTATTTTTTAGCTCGAACAAAGCTAACTATTGCAGCCACTGTCTGTCTCTACGCACCCAAATACGTCCCTCCTTCCAAGTTGTGTTTTAGTGTGATTTATTTTTCCTTTGAATTTTTTTGGGAAAAATGATTGATTTACAGTTCATGGGGGTTGCCTAATCACATATAAAGTTTTGGACAGATCTGACTTTTTTAACCCTTCGAAACAGCCCCTGAGACACCAATTATGACACTTCCGGTTGGCACAGGAAGCTATAAGTCAACACATATCCTCATTGGGGTATGCTTTTACAGAATCCTGAGTTTTAAGTCTTTACGTTAAGAATTGACTGATTTACACAGGGTTGAATGCAATATGTCTATCAAACTGCAGGCAGGGTATGGATATACACTTTTAGGGTGATTTTAACCACTTCCGGTTGGTCCAGGAAGCTTAGAATCAACACAGGTAGACCTCATAGTGGCCTGATGGACTGGTACCGAAGACAGGTTCATACGGCATTCATAACCCATATAGGCTTCAGGTTGAATTTAGGGGTGCAGGCAATGTATTCCTATGGGGAGAGATGTGACTGTAATCTGTGAGATCAAAAAACCCTGTTTTACTGTTAAGGGTTAAGGCCACACGGTCAAGGTTAGGCTTGCACAGATCGGGAGGACCTTAGGAACATTCCTGTGTTGGAATTTTTCTTCTCACCCTAACGGTTCTCTCACTGTCACCCAAAAGCAAATGACATTGTGGGGCAGGCTTCATTTTGGGCCTACTATTCTAATGGTCACTGCGCCTAGACCGAGCGAGCTACGGTCAAGCGGGATATCTCGTTGAACTCGGCACGGCCTAGGGATTATGGTAATGCCATTGCCTGCTCTCTGTGTCTTTAAGCACCGCACTTTGTCACTCCATCCTTGCTGTGTGTGTGTGTGTGAGAGCTTTTCTTTGACATCTGTTGGGAGAAATTACTGACTTACAGTTTATGGGGGTTGCCTAATCACACATATGAAGTTTTGAAAAGATCTGACCTTTTTAACCCTTGGAAACAGCCACTATGACACTTCTGGTTGACACAGGAAGCTATAAATAAACTCGTATCCTGATTGGGGTATGCCTTTACATAATCCTGAGTGTTAAGTCTTTACGTTAAGAACTGAGTTATTTACGGAGGGTTTAGTATGTGTGTGTTATTTCAGAAAATCATAGAAAATCACAGAAATCTCGCAGAGCTCCGCAGCACACTTTAAAAAGATTCGAATGAACACCCTGCAACTGGATCTGTAACCGTTGAAAAAAAAAATGCCTATTTGTGAACATCACCAATTTGTCATTGTTCCGTTTCTCGATGACGATAGATAAATGGCTGGTTCTTTTTTTATTGACACCGGAGGCTCCTTAACTTTGACCTGAAGAGGAAAAATAATTTCTCTATTTCCATTTTGGACCTTTAATCCCAGAAAAATGGCCATAACTCAAAAACCGTTGAGGCCTAGACGCCATCTTGTTCGGGGCCAACTGCCCATTATGCCAAACCTACGCTCACCAAGTTTCGTCTTCGAAATATTTTCCGTTTTCGAGATAAGGCCCCGTCGTGATTCGTGATGTTTTGTCAAATTGCCATATGATTCCTTATGCCCTCTTGTGGGAATTTCCGGGATAGCGGAAAAATGGTCCAAAACTTGTTTATTTTATAAAACGGAAACCGAATGTCTGACAAAGTTCATTCGATGACTTCCCGGGAGGTCCGGCCCTATCGCACGGCCCGACGCCAACCGCAAATTTTACAAACGTTTTCGGACGTCTAGTAAAGGACCGTACATTTGCAATATGGACTTTCTCACTAACCATACACGAAATGTCAAAATGTTCCCTTAAGGTATGTAAATGTGATATTTTAGTTTTTGTATTTAAACATTTTTTGAAAACTAAAAAAAACTTTTTTTTTGTCATTATTGGGGTATTGTGTGTAGATTTATGGGGGGGGGACTATTTAATCCATTTTGGAATAATTCTGTAACGTAACAAAAGGGTGAAAAAGTCAAGGAGTCTGAATACTTTCTGAATGCACTGTAAATAACGTTCACTCCCTTAGCCACAAAGCATGTTTTAAGCATGATGGTAGAGGCTGTCAGTGAACAGAGACAGTGATACATTACACTATGGTTCAGTCCAGCACATCATCTGTTGCGCAGGATCCAAGTGTCCGTCCAGTCTCTGAGCTGCTTGCCCTTGTCCTGACTATGGGGTGACACACAGCCCTCCTCAGCCCAGCAGGTGCTTTACTGAAGGCACTCTGCGTCTTAGCCCGTTTGTCAGCAAGAGAACTGATGAACAGCCCAGTCACCCCCCACTCCTGACTGCCCTCACACCTGGGACTAATGACTCTGTAAACGATATAGCAATCACAGCGCTGAGAGAGCCATCAATCCCACCATGCCTTGTGCCCGGGCATCGCTGCCAGTCCAGTCCAGCCTGTTCATAGCTGTAAATAGCTGTTTGTGAGTGTTTGTTTCTGTGTGAGTGTTTGGGCCACACGGTACTGTTTCGGGTTTTGTATTTTCACGTTGTTATTTTCTGTTTAGTGTTCTGAGTTTTAATTAAAATCATCATGAACACTTAACACGCTGCGCTTTGGTCCGATCCTTACTCCTCCTTAGACGAAGAGGAGGAAATCCGTTACAGAAACACCCACCACAAGAAGACCAAGCAGCGTGGTAACGGGCAGCAGCAGTAGCAGCGATGTCAGGACTCCTGGACATGGGAGGAGATTTTGGACGGCAAGGGACCCTGGGCACAAGCAGGGGAATATCGCCACCCTAAAGCAGAGCTGGAGGCAGCGAAAGCGGAGAGGCGCTGGTATGAGGAGGCAGCACAGCAGCGCGGCTGGAAGCCCGAGAGGCAGCCCCAAAAATGTATTGGGGGGGCACGGAGAGTGTGGCTAAGTCAAGTAGGAGACCTGAGCCAACTCCCCGTGCTTACTGGAGAGCGAGAGGGACCGAGCAGGCACCGTGTTATGCGGTGGAGCGTACGGTGTCCCCGGTGCGTGTGAATAGCACGGTACGGTACATTCCAGCTCCTCGTATCAGCCGGGATAGAGTGGGCATCGAGCCAGGTGCCATGAAGCCGGCTCTACGCATCTGGTCTCCAGTGCGTCTCCTCGGGCCGGCGTACATGGCACCAGCCTTACACATGGTGTCCCCAGTTCGCCAGCACAGCCTGGCCTGGCTACGGGGAGCATTCAACCAGGTAAGGTTGGGCAGGCTCAGTGCTTAGTGCTCAAGAGCTCCAGTGCGCTTGCACGGTCCGGTCTATCCGGTGCCACCTCCACGCACCAGCCCTCCGGTGGCAGCCCCCCGCACCAGGCTGTCTCTCCGTCTTCTCCCTACAGGTGCTCCCGCCTGTCTAGCGCTGCCAGAGCCTTCCTCCTGCCCAGCGCTGTCAGAGTCTCCCTTCTGTCCTGAGCTGCCAGAGCCTTCCGTCTGTCCTGAACCGCCAGAGTCTCCCGTCTGTCCTGAGCCACCAGAGTCTCCCGTCTGTCCGGAGCCGCCAGAGCAGTCAATCAGCCAGGAGCTGCCAGAGCCGTCAGTCAGCCAGGAGCTTTCAGAGCCGTCAGTCAGCCAGGAGCTACCAGAGCCGTTAGTCAGCCAGTAGCTGCCAGAGCTGCCTGTCACGCCAGCGATGCCGGAATCGCCCTTCACTCCGGAGCTGCCGGAGTTTCCCGCCTGTCAGGCGCTGCCGGAGTCTCCCGCCTGTCTGGCGCTGCCGGACTCTCCCGCCTGTCCGGCGCTGCCGGAATCTCCCGTCCATTCGGGACCCGTGGCGTGGGTCCCCAGTCCAACGTGGCGGCGAGGTTCGCCGCTCTAAAGTGGCCACGGAGGCGGGCTAAGAGGCGGACAAAAACTATGGTGGGGTCCACGTCCCGCGCCAGAGCCGCCACCGCAGACAGACGCCCACCCAGACCTTCCCCTATAGGTTCAGGTTTTGCGTCCAGAGTCCGCACCTTTGAGGGGGGTACTGTCACGTTCTGACCATAGTTCTGTTATTTTATTATTTGTTTTAGTATGGTCAGGGCGTGAGTTGGGGTGGGCAGTCTATGTTTGTTTTTCTATGTTGGTTTTTGTGTTCAGCCTAGTATGGTTCTCAATCAGAGGCAGGTGTCGTTAGTTGTCTCTGATTGAGAATCATACTTAGGTAGCCTGGGTTTCACTTTTGGTTTGTGGGTGTTTGTTTCCGTGTGAGTGTTTGGGCCACACAGTACTGTTTCGGGTTTTGTATATTCATGTTGTTATTTTCTGTTTAGTGTTCTGAGTTTTAATTAAAATCATCATGAACACTTAACACGCTGCGCGTTGGTCTGATCCTTGCTCCTTTTTAGGCGAAGAGGATGAAATCCGTTACAATAGCCAAAATTGCATTCTGTTTTTTGGTCAGCTAGGTAAAAGGAATTAATCTGAAGTGTCCCGTGCTCAGTCACAGGCTTCTGCTATCTGTTGGTATGGGTAGAAAGTTTCCATGCTCCCAAAGCACATACCTTTAGTCTTACCAAGCCTTGCTGTACTGTATCTGCAATGGTTTTCCTAAAGTATTAACCCTCCATTGATGTTTGGATCTTAACATCTCTGTTATGGTAACATGAATCAGCTTTCTAAACTGCTTTCTTCCAGGCATGGGCCAGATAGACAGACTGACGGATGATAGAGAGTCAGACGGCAAGGAGAGGAGCTAGACTGGAGGGGTGTGGATGGGGGAAGAGTGGGGTGCAGAAGCTGAGTGATTTGCTCAGACAAAGAGGCCTATACAGAACTGAACAGACAAAAAAGTTGCATCATTATCTCAATTAATGGAGAATTAATGTAGGCGTCTCCATGGGGATGTTTTCTTTGGAGAGCTCTACTGAGAATAAGTCTGTCATTCCTGTGCCATCATCAACTGACTGCTTCAGGCATTGGCTTGTTCCATCACATTTTAGTTTCCATCTGTTGTCTGTCTGGTGTATCTCGCTGTAAAGAAAAAGGGGCCAGGAAACTGTTTTTCCCATGAACACCCAGGGGAAGCAACCAGGTATTGTAGAGATTGAGATACACTGCAGTCAGGGGCATCATACACCCATTATTTTAGAGGTGGCACAAAGTATGTAAGGATGGAGGGGGGTGTTCTGGAGGGTGGCTTGTTTCAGCGGGATGTTTTTTTTGGAAAGAGCGCGCAATGTGATTTTCTGGATTTTTTTCTAATTTTGTCTGTCATAGTTGAAGTGTACCTATGATGAAAATTACAGGCCTCTCTCATCTTCTTAAGTGGGAGAACTTGCACAATTGGTGGCTGACTAAATATTTTTTTGCCACACTGTAAATTCAAATTTCTAAAGGCTTTTCCAATTAAATGTTAACTGCAAAGTAAGACTACCTGGTAGAATGATATCATGATGTTTTGTATCAATTGCGGCGGGGGGAGCATTTGTTTGGCAAACTCTGCCATCACATGTAGGACATTGTACAGTACAGAAACACAGCTAGCCAACAGGTCTCTTGCTAGGTGTGCAACTTCCGCTACACCCTCCAAGACATTTTTTGGGGCAGGGGATATTTTTCCAAATTTGAGTGTACCGACTTCTCCAGGCACCACTACACCACTGGGCATGTTGATGAGTTAGTTAAAACTTCTTATGGCTGCAGGGGCAGTATTGAGTAGCTTGGATGAAAGGTGCCCAGAGGTTCCCAGAGTCAACGGCCTGCTCCTCAGTCCCAGTTGCTAATATATGCATGTCAACCGTCTTTAGAAACTTGAATGAGGCTTCTACTGTGTTGTGGGGCTGAATGGGAGCTGAATGAGCCAGGTGTCAGGCAGAGAGCCAAGGGCTGGTCACGCGCAATTCACATAATAGCGACCTGCGTTCCATGGCTTCTCCACACGTTTGGATTTGTGTACTAAACTCGCTAACAAAAGTAGCTACTTGGACATAAATAATGGACATTATCGAAAAAAATCAAGCATTTATTGTGGAACTAGAATTCCTGGGAGTGCATTCTGATGAAGATCATCAAAAGTAAGGGAATATTTATAATCTGATTTCTGATTTCTGTTGACTCCAACATGGCGGAAAATGTTATTTATTTCCGGACTGATGTCTCAGATTATTGCATGGTTTGCTTTTTCCGTAAAGTTTTTAAAAAATCTGACACCGTTTGCATTAAGGAGAGGTATATCTATAATTCCATGTGTATAACTTGTATTTTCATCTACATTTATGATGAGTATTTCTGTTGATTTGTTGTGGCTATGCAAAATCACTGGACGTTTTTGGAACTAGTGATGCGCCAATGTAAACTCAGATGTTTTGATATAAATATGAACTTTATCAAACCAAACATACCTGTATTGTGTAACATGAAGTCCTATGAGTGATTTTCTGGATTTTTTAATCATTTTGTCTGTCATAGTTGAAGTGTACCTATGATGAAAATTACAGGCCTCTCTCATCTTCTTAAGTGGGAGAACTTGCACACTGGTGGCTGACTAAATACTTTTTTGCCCCACTGTAAATTAACATTTCTAAAGGCTTTTCCAAAAAAACCTTCCCAATTAAATGTTAACTGCAAAGTAAGACTACCTGGTAGAATGATATCATGATGTTTTGTATCAATTGCGGCGGGGGGAGAATTTGTTTGGCAAACTCTGCCATCACATGTAGGACATTGTACAGTACAGAAACACAGCTAGCCAACAGGTCTCTTGCTAGGTGTGCAACTTCTGCTACACCCTCCAAGACATTTTTTGGGGCAGGGGATATTTTTCCAAATTTGAGTGTACCGACTTCTCCAGGCACCACTACACCACTGGGCATGTTGATGAGTTAGTTAAAACTTCTTATGGCTGCAGGGGCAGTATTGAGTAGCTTGGATGAAAGGTGCCCAGAGGTTCCCAGAGTCAACGGCCTGCTCCTCAGTCCCAGTTGCTAATATATGCATATTATTACTAGTATTGGATAGAAAACACTCTGAAGTTTCTAAAACTGTTTGAATGATGTCTGTGAGTATAACAGAACTCATATGGCAGGCAAAAACCTGAGAAGAAATCCAAACAGGAAGTGAGAAATCTGAGGTTGGTCGATTTTTAACCCAGCCCCTATTGAATTCACAGTGGGATATGGATGAAGTTGCACTTCCTAGGGCTTCCACTAGATGTCAACCGTCTTTAGAAACTTGAATGAGGCTTCTACTGTGTTGTGGGGCTGAATGGGAGCTGAAAGAGCCAGGTGTCAGGCAGAGAGCCAAGGGCTGGTCACGCGCAATTCACATAATAGCGACCTGCGTTCCATGGCTTCTCCACACGTTTGGATTTGTGTACTAAACTCGCTAACAAAAGTAGCTACTTGGACATAAATAATGGACATTATCGAAAAAAATCAAGCATTTATTGTGGAACTAGAATTCCTGGGAGTGCATTCTGATGAAGATCATCAAAGGTAAGGGAATATTTATAATCTGATTTCTGATTTCTGTTGACTCCAACATGGCGGAAAATTTTATTTATTTCCGGAGTGATGTCTCAGATTATTGCATGGTTTGCTTTTTCCGTAAAGTTTTTAAAAAATCGGACACCGGTTGCATTAAGGAGAGGTATATCTATAATTCCATGTGTATAACTTGTATTTTCATCTACATTTATGATGAGTATTTCTGTTGATTTGTTGTGGCAATGCAAAATCACTGGACGTTTTTGGAACTAGTGATGCGCCAATGTAAACTCAGATGTTTTGATATAAATATGAACTTTATCAAACCAAACATGTGTAACATGAAGTCCTATGATTTTTACTTTACCAGGCAAGTCAGTTAAGAACAAATTCTTATTTTCAATGACTGCCTAGAAACAGTGGGTTAACTGTCTATTCAGGAGCAGAACAACAAACTTGTACCTTGTCAGCTCGGGGATATGAACTTGCAACCTTTTGGATACTAGTCCAACACTCTAACTACTAGGCTACCCTGCCACTCCGGCAGAAGATCATCAAAGGTTATTGATTTATTTTATCTCTATTTGTGCTTTTTGTGACTCCTCTCTTTGGCTGGAAAAATGGCTGGGTTTTGAGTTGGTGGTTACCTAACATAATCGTTTGTGGTGCTTTCGCTGTAAAGCCTATTTGAAAAATCGGACACTGTGGTGGGATTAACAACAACATTACCTTTAAAACGTTATGAGACACATATGTGTTTGAGGAATTTTAAGTATGAGATTTCTGTTGTTTTGAATTTGGCGCCCTGCACTTTCACTGGCTGTTGTCAAATCATCCCGTTAACGGGATTATAGCCCTAAAAAGTTTTAAGGAATACAAAAATTTTAGCAAAGGGACCTGTCTTCGCTAAATAGCAAAAAACAAACAATTCAGTCAACATTCATTCTGGTTATTGACTATGCCGATATATGAATGCAGCTGCCACTGTATTGAAGCCATTGGACACAGTTTATCATACCACATTGTGCTTTATTGTGGGCGATAGGTTTAGTAGGCATCACTGTATTTTGTATCAGAAAGTAGGCTGGCCCTCCTTGAAGTCTCATAGAGCTTTGCATTGCACTCTTTGTTTATAAAGCCCTCTTGCATAAACTTCTGCTATACCTTATCTCATTGTTAACGTTCAGACTTATCCAACTCATTTTCCAAAGTTTTTAAAACATGGGAGCCAAACACAGAAACTATGGATATTCTACAACTTCCTCTGCGGTTGCGCATTATCATAATGCATTTGAGCGCCGCTAGAAATAACACTATTAGCATGATTGTGTTAGCCAAAACATCCTGACAAAATACAACATATTACTGACCTTATGGCCTGGACCTTGTAGACTAAACTGCAGAGAAAAAAAAACACAACTAATCCAAATTATTATTTCAAAATGAATTTTAGGATGCATTCCAAACGCAAGGTTAGTCAAATTACATAGGCTATTCACTGCAATTTACAGCCTAGATTTGAGTTTTGTACTCACTTGATAACACTAATAACATTATTCATTATTACATTGTGTTGTGGTAGCCTATGTCAAGTCAAATCAAAGTTTATTTGTCACGTGCGCCGAATACAACAGGTGTAGACCTTACAGTGAAATGCTTACTTACAGGCTTTAACCAATAGTGCAATTTTTAAGCAGAAAAAGGTATTAGGTGAACAATAAATAAGTAAAGAAATAAAACAACAGTAAAAAAGACAGTGAAAAATGACAGTAGCGAGGCTATATACAGTAGCGAGGCTATAACAGTAGGGAGGGTATACACAGGCACCGGTTAGTTAGGCTGATTGAGGTAGTATGTACATGGATGTATAGTTAAAGTGACTATGCATATATGATAAACAGAGAGGAGCAGCAGCATAAACGAGGGGTTGGGGTGGCACACAATTCAAATAGTCCGGTTAGCCATTTGATTCTTATGGCATGGGGGTAAAAACTGTTGAGGAACCTTTTGGTCCTAGACTTGGCGCTCCGGTACCGCTTGCCATGCGGTAGTAGAGAGAACAGTCTATGACTGGGATGTCTGGGGTCTTTGACAATTTTTAGGGCCTTCCTCTGACACCGCCTGGTCTAGAGGTCCTGGATGGCAGGCAGCTTAGCCCCAGTGATGTACTGGGCCGTACACACTACGCTCTGTAGTGCCTTGCGGTAGGAAGCAGAGCAGTTGCCGTACCAGGCAGTGATGCAACCACTCAGGATGCTCACGATGTTGCAGCTGTAGAACCTTTTGAGGATCTGAGGACCTATACCAAATCTTTTTAGTTTCCTGAGGGGGAATAGGCTTTGTCATGCCCTCTTCTCGACTATCTTGGTGTGTTTGGACCATTCCAGTTTGTTGGTGATGTGGACACCAAGGAACTTGAAGCTCTCAACCTGCTCCACTACAGCCCCGTCGATGAGAATGGGGGCATGCTCGGTCCTCCTTTTCCTGTAGTCCACAATCATCTCCTTATTCTTGGTTACGTTGAGGGATAGTTGGTTATTCTGGCACCACCCGGTCAGGTGTCTGACCTCCTCCCTATAGGCTGTCTCGTTGTTGTCGGTGATCAGGCCTACCACTGTTGTGTCGTCTGCAAACCTAATGATGGTGTTGGAGTTGTGCATGGCCACGCAGTCGTGGGTGAACAGGGAGTACAGGAGGGGACTGAGCACTCACCCCTGAGGGGCTCCAGTGTTGATGATCAGCATGGCAGATGTGTTGCTAACTACCCTCACCACCTGGGGGCAGCCCGTCAGGAAGTCCAGGATCCAGTTGCAGAGGGAGGCATTTAGTCCCAGGATCCTTAGCTTAGTGATGAGCTTTGAGGGAACTATGGTGTGAACGCTGAGCTGTAGTCAATGAATAGCATTCTCATGTAGGTGTTCCTGTTGTCCAGGTTGGAAAGGGCAGTGTGGAGTGCAATAGAGATTGCATCATCTGTGGATCTGTTTGGGAGGTATGAAAATTGGAGTGGGTCTGGGATAATAGTGTTGATGTGAGCCATTACCAGCCTTCAAAGCACTTCATGGCTACGGATATGAGTGCTACGGGTCTGTAGTCGTTTAAGCAGGTTGCCTTAGTGTTCTTAGGCACAGGGACTATGGTGGTCTGCTTGAAACGTGTTGGTATTACAGACTCAATCAGGTACATGTTGAAAATGTTAGTGAAGACACCTGCCAGTTGGTCAGCACATGCCCAGAGCACACATCCTGGAAATCCGTCTGGCTCGTGGCCTTGTGAATGTTGACCTTTTTCAAAGATCTTACTCACGTCGGCTACGGAGAGCATGATCACACAGTCATCTGGAACAGCTGATCCTCTCATGCGTGCCTCAGTGTTGCTTGCCTCGAAGTGAACATATAAGTGATTTAGCTCGTCTGGTAGGCTCATGTCACTGGGCAGCTCGCGGCTGTGCTTCCCTTTGTAGTCTGTAATAGTTTGCAAGCCCTGCCACTTAAAGATGAACGTCGGAGCCAGTGTAGTACAATTCAATCTTAGCCCTGTACTGACACTTTGCCTGTTTGATGGTTCATCTGAGAGCCTAGCAGGATTTCTTATAAGCTTCCGGGTTAGAGTCCCGCACCTTGAAAGTGGAAGCTCTACCCTTTAGCTCAGTGAGAATGTTGCCTGTAGTCCATAGCTTCTGGTTGGGGTATGTACGTACAGTCACTGTTGAGACGACATCCTCGATGCACTTATTGATAAAGCCAGTTACTGATGTGGTGTACTCCTCAATGCCATTGGAAGAATCCCAGAACATGTTCCAGTCTGTGATACCAAAACAGTCCTGTAGTTTAGCATCTGTTTCATCTGACCACTTTTTTTATAGACAGAGTCACTGGCGCTTCCTGCTTTAATTTTTGCTTGTAAGCAGAAATCAGGAGGATAGAATTGTAGTCAGATTTACCAAATGAAGGGCAAGCTTTGTACGTGCCTCTGTGTGTGGAGTACAGGTGATCTAGATTTTTTTCCCTCTGGTTGCACATTTAACATGTTGATAGAAATTAGGTAGAACTGATTTAAGTTTCCCTGCATTAAAGTCTCTGGCCAGTAGGAGCTCCGCCTCTGGGTGAGCGATTTCCTGTATGCTTATTTCCTTATACAGCTGACTGAGTGTGGTCTTAGCGCCAGCATCCATCTGTGATGGTAAATAAACAGCCATGAAAAGTATATATGAAAACTCTCTTTGCAAATAGTGTGGTCCGCAGTTTATCAAAAGATACTCTACTTCAGGCGAGCAAAATCTAGAGACTTTCTTAGATTTCGTGCACCAACTGTTGTTTACAAATATGCTGTAAGATATGGTGGCATAAACATTATGTACAAAATAGGTTACAAATAACGTGAGAAAAAACACATAATAGCACAATTGGTTTGGCGCCCGTAAAACTGCTGCCAATTTTAATATGTAGGATACATTTGATGTCCCTAACAAACTGAAACATGTGGTAGCTTTTCCAGCTGCATACCCGGGGACTGGGAGAGAGCTAAATGGAGTTTGTTTTTGAATGGCTACAGTTAAATATATGCTACTATATTATTTTTCATTAGACATATACTGTGGCAGGGTAGCCTAGTGGTTAGAGCATTGGACAGGTAACCTAAAGGTTGCAAGTTCAAATCCCCAAGCTGACAAGGTACAAATCTGTTGTTCTGCCCCTGAACAGGCAGCTGTTCCAAGCCTGTCATTGAAAATAAGAATATGTTCTTAACCAACTTGTGTAGTTAAATAAAGTAAATATTTATATTGTCAATATGACAATGAACACAGCCTGAAAGCACTGAATGGATTGAGGCAGGGTGCAGTAGGAAATCACTTCATTTCGATAGGTACAGTAAAACCAGAACCAGAACAGTATTCAATTTGCATTTACCCTGCCCATTCCCAGTCAACCCAAAAAATACAGTGAATGCTACAGAAAAGTCTGCAAAAACACTTGTGTAGCATTCACTGTATTCACTATATAGTATGCACTAGAGTATTTTTTAACGTGGGAGTTACCAGACCCGGTCTCAGGGATAATCTGCTTTTAGGTTTTTTTTGCGCCTGTCATGTGGAATGATCTCCAATGTCCCCGCTGCAAAATACTGCTGACAGATCTTTTTATAAATTATTATGATAAAACCGTAACGGCCGTTGTTGGAAGAAGAGGACCAAGGTGCAGCGTGGTAAGTGTCCATATTTTTAATAAAGAAATTGAACACTGAACAAAAACAACAAAGTGAACGAACGAAACCCGAAACAGTTCTGTCTGGTGCAGAATACAAACACTCAACAGAAAATAATCACCTATGAAACACAAGTGGGAAAAGGCTACCTAAGTATGATTCTCAATCAGAGACAACTAACGCCACCTGCCTCTGATTGAGAACCATACCAGGCCAAATGCAGAACACAACATAGAAAAAGGAACATAGACAACCCACCCAACTCACGCCCTGACCATACGAAAACAAAGACAGAACAAAAGAACTAAGGTCAGAACGTGACAAAAACATGAGCTTAAAAATAAAGTTTAGTAATTAATTTAACATTTGAAAAAAAAATTAAACAGCACAAATCTGAGGCACCTTTGTGCCTTTGTGTCCTGTCTGGGCATGACACCACAGACTGTAGTTGTAAAGAACAGCCAACCAACAGACAGATGATTGTTATTTTTTTTTACCAGAGATTGTGTAAATATGTGTTCACGTGGTTTTAGTTTGCAGTAGTGTATATGTGATGTGACATGTTAAAAAGCTCCACTTAGTCATTGATGCATGTGTGAGTATGGACTGTGCATGCCCCCTGTATCCACAGCCCATGTCAACCTGGTTGTAATTGTATGGGGTTGGGCCAATGTGGTGTCTCTTTTTTGGCTCAACTATGTTGTGGTTGGAATCGACTCCACGGCTCGACTGAAACATAATCCTGAGTTGTTCTATTATTTGGCTTGAGGAACAGAAAATGACATATTTCCTTCAGGGCGAAACTCCTTGGGAACAGGTATACACCATTGTATTAACAGCTTGTGGGAGATCCATTTGAGGCAGTAATTCATTCAACAACGGCCACAACTACATCCATATGCTTTGTTAATGCCACCTCAAAGAGGGTCAAATTTATCCGCCTCTTTCACAGATTTTCAATGAGCCCCTTTGAATTCACATACCAGTGTACCCAGTACATTAACCAGTCTACACTGACATCTCTGCCGGTTTCTATATCAAGGACAAAGTATTTATTCATGACAACGTTTGTTCAAAAAACAACCTCAGAGAATGTCCAGACAGGAGTTCTTAAACAGGAGGACGGGAAAAAAGAGGCAATTCATGATAATGATAATTAATACCTGTCACGGGACACAGGGCGGCAGCAGGACAATGATAGTTGACATATAAATTGCTGTAAGGTGGAATTTCAGACACTTGGCGGCAGCCTCATATGCAGGAGCAGGTCCCCTCTTGTAGAGCCTGACAGATGAGATTCACATATGAGCTGGGGCCAGGGGGATTAGACTTCCATTGTTGAATCTATCTTTATGTGCCAAGGACAGAGAGATTGGCCAGACTAGGAGTCTATTGGTTGATTCTCCTGAGAGCCTGTAACCTCACGTGATTGTCTCCTCTTCCAGTGCAGAAGATGGATGGATGTGTTATTCAGTGACATGATCTCAACAGAAAGCTGTGAACTACAGAATAAAGCTTTCATCAGGTGGCTAAATGATTGTACTCTAGAGAGTTGACTGATTGTCTTATCTCAGACAGAAGCTCGACATTGTCACACAGAATTACTTTTGGACAAGTCAAACAATAGTCATTGATGTTTTGATCTGAAGAGTGAAGACAATGTTCTTCCCCAAACCCAGATAACATAAGATTGATGAATAAACACTATATATACAAAAGTATGTGGACACCGCTTCAAATTAGTGGATTCGGCTATTTCGGCCACACAGGTGTATAAAATCAAGCACACAACCATTGCAATCTCCATAGACAAACATGACAGAAGAATGGCCTTACTGAAGAGCTCAAGTGGAAATGTCTAGGAGCAACAACAGCTCAGCCGCAAAGTGCTAGGCCATACAAGCTCATAGAACGGGACCTCCGAGTGCTGAATTGCGTAGCGTGTAAAAATCCTCTGTCAACGGTTGCAACACTCACTACCAATTTCCAAACTGCCTCTGGAAGCAACGTCACCACAAGCCTAAGATCGTCGGGAGGGTCATGAAATTGGTTTTCATGGCCGAGCAGCAGCACACAAGCCTAAGATCACCATGCACAATGCCAAGTGTCAGCTGTGGTGTAAAGATCGCCGCCAATGGACTCTGGAGCAGTGGAATTACGTTCTCTGGAGTGATGACTCATGCTTCATCATCTGGCAGTTTGTAGGACGAACCTGTGTTTGGCGGATGCCAGGAGCAAGCTACCTGCCCCAATGCATAGTGCCATCTGTAAAGTTTGTTGGAGGAGGAATAATGGTCAGTTTTTAATGGTTCCAGTGAAGGGAAATCTTAACGCAACAGCATACAATGACATTCTAGATGAGTCTGTCCTTCCAACTTTGTGGAACAGTTTGGGGAAGGCCCTTCCCTGTTTCAGCATGACAATGGTCCTGTGCACAAAGCGAAGTCCATGCAGAAATGGTTTGTCGAGATCGGTGTCTAAGAACTTGACTGGCTTTCACAGAGCTCTGACCTCAACCCCATCAAACACTTTTGGGATGAATTGGAACGCCGACTGCGAGCCACATCTAATCGCCCAACATCAGTGCCCAAACTCAATAATGCTCTTGTTGATGAATGGAAGCAAGTGCCTGCAGCAATGTTCCAACATCTAGAGGAAAGCCTTCCCAGAAGAGTGGAGGCTGTTATAGCAGCAAAGGGGGACCAACTCCACATTAATGCCCATGTTCTTGGAATGAGATGTTCGTCAATCAGGTGTCCACATGCTTTTGGTCATGTAGTGTATGTGCAACAAAATGTTTGTGTCAGACAAAGATTCCAAATTCATTACTGAGGGCATTCATGAGCACCATGTTCACTGTGCCCTTGAGGAGGCCTGATCAAGTTTCTGAGCGTGATTTATATTGGAGCAGCTGCGGCGATGGTGTGCACCAGGCCGGACCACACCCAAATGGGAACACATGCAGCACAAAGGTAGGGAAGCTGATCTCTAACCGCCCTCCTGCACGACCCCAGGTATGATCCATGGAGATGCTCAAGCTCACATCAAGAGGAAGAAATGCTGGGTCCTCACTGGAGATGGACCAAACCCAATGATCCGGTCTCCCTGACTTATTTGTTCACATTGTTGGCCAACAGCACAGCATGACTGATGGCTTCTACAGGTAACTGCCAAAATAAAGGAAACACCAACATAAAGCGTCTTAATTGGGCCTTGTGCCACCACGTACCAGAAGAACTTCAATGCACCTTGGCATTGATTCTACAAGTGTCTGGAACTCTATTGGAGGGATGCGACAACATTCTTCCATGAGAAATTCCATAATTTGGTGTTTTGTTGATGGTGGTGGAAAACACTGTCTCAGGCAAAGCTCCAGAATCTCCAGTGTTCAATTGGGTTGAGATCTGGTGACTGAGACAGCCATGGCATATGGTTTACATCATTTTCATGCTCATCAAACAATTAAGTGACCACAGTTCCCTGTGGATGGGGGGCATACCATAGCCAAGGTAGTCAAAAATAATGGCTTGCCCAGCATTTTTATGCATGGCCCTGAGCATGATTGGATGTTAATTGCTTAATTAACTCAGGAACCACACCTGTGTGGAAGCACCTGCTTTCAATACATTTGTATCCGTCATTTACTCAAGTGTTTAGATTCATTTGGCAGTTACTTGTACAATAGTAGCCAGATGGAAGTTTCATGTCCTCTCCATTTCCTGTAAGCCATAAACACAATATCAAGCGATGTCAAATCGGAAGCTTACATAAAAACTCTTAAGAGTCAGATATTCAGTGCAGTGCAATACTAATCCCTAAATATTGTAATGTGACTGGTACGTTCTCGTGCTCGGACACATAGTAATCACATATCTTAATCCAGTCATGTAGCGTAATTCTTGAAGTCCACATTCATTCTGTCTTATCACGTATAAAACAATGTGATATGTGATGTAATGATATAAAGGGGTGGTAGATTATCTGAAGAGTGGGAAATATTTAGGTCAAAGCCACGTGTATGGTCACACAACACAAGGTCTGAATTTGACCTCCAAAGCCAGAGTTAAGACCATGACATGCCTGGTGCAAAGGGCACCATCCATCCATCCAGGTCGCCCTAACCCCAAACACAGGGTAGCTTTCCTGCGCCTGGAAAACAAACAAGTGCCAGACAACCAGAGACTCATGACCACCAACCCCAAGGGCCCACTTACTCTCACTGTTATCCCACAAAACCCTGGTCTGGTTACACCTCCCTGGGAGACCTCGGCCATGGCCAGGAAAAGTGGTGTCATTACTGTCCTCATTACCCGTCCTGACCCTGCCTGCCTCCCTGCACCCTTCCTCCATCACTCAGGCCCTGCTGACAGCTCCCAATCACCAAGCAGGACCAGAGAGCAGGGATAGCAACCCTGCCTGCCCAGGCCAGGTGGACAGGAGAGGGTGGGTGTCGGCCCTGAGAGGGCCCCCCCATTGTTACCTCCCTCAGCTCTGTGTAATTTACTGTTGGCTCTGTTGTGGGGACACGGACAAATGGCCTCTGTTGTTTGGCTCGGAGAGGTACTGTAGACAAGGCTGAGTGGATCACCCACAACATTGTGTGTTCCAGCTAGCTGCATAGCTGCATCTCTGTTTGTGTTCTTCACTGTAAAAATATTTCCCTTTATTTGACAGGGAGAAAAACAGATAAAGAAGATGCGCACAATGATGAGAGGAAGACTTACTGTGTTGACACTAATTAACTGGAGAAAGCTGGAGATGAAAAAGACAGGACTGAAACAGTCTGGCATTTCAAAGGTTAACTTCTGATTACAGTTACAAAGAGAAAAAGACAACTGGGGGGAAAACTCCCACAGAGAGAGAGAGAGAAAGCTCACACTTCTGCCATTGGAAATGGCATGGAAAGGTATTCTTTGATGGACAGAAAGTGTCCACTTCAGTGACAGCACCACTGAGAGGTTCTTAGATCAGCAGATTCCTCTTTGGTCCATCCTTTCTGCTTTTAACCTGAAGAACTGATGGATCTCTTAACATGATCATTTAAAGAGGGGGGGGGAAGCAGGGAGGGAATGGAAAGGGGATACCTGGTCAGTTGAACAACTGAATGCATTCAAACGAAATGTGTTAAGCACACATAGCACTAAGCAGAGCCTTTCAGTAACCAGGGAAAAACCAAAATAAGGAAATAGATTTATTTGAACCAATATATAGTATGGCAAGGAAACACAAGATATACAGTATAACTATCACATTGAACAGTTAATCAATCCTGTGAGTAACTTAGAAACCCAGAATCCAACTTGAGCGGTAAACATCAACACTCTCTAATTGTATAGCATTCATTAAGGTTCTAATTATATAACTTGACCTTAAAACTGACACAAACAGTTATTACATGTATTTATTAGAAAGGGAATGGTTCCTGTTTACAAAATTGGAGGCTTAATTGCATATTTCCTGTAATACTTACACTACATGACCAAAGTATGTGGACACCTGGTCATTGCATATCTCATTACAAAACCATGGGCGTTAATATGGAGTTGTTCCCCCCTTTGCTGCTATAACAGCCTCCACTCTTCTGGGAAGGCTTTCCCACTAGATGTTGGAACATTGCTGCGAGGACTTGCTTCCATTCAGCCACAAGACCATTAGTGAGGTTGGGCGATTAGGCCCGGCTCGCAGTCGGCATTCCAATTAATCCCAAAGGTGTTCGATGGGGTTGAGGTCAGGGCTCTGTGCAAGCCATTTAAGTTCTTCCACATTGATCTCGACAAACCATTTCTATGTGGACCTCGCTTTGTGCATTGTCATGCTGAAACAGTAAAAGTCCTTTCCCAAACTGTTGCCACAGAGTTCGAAGCACAGAATCATCTAGAATGTCTTTGTATGCTGTAGCATTAAGATTTCCCTTCACTGGAACTAAGCAGCCTAGCACAAACCACAAACTGACTTGTTGGAAAGGTGGCATGCTATGAAGGTGCCACGTTGAAAGTTACTAAGCTCTTCACAGACAGACAACTGCCAATGTTTGTCTATGGAGATTTCATGGCTATGTGCTCGATTTTATACACCTGTCAGCAACGGGTGTGCCTGAAATAGCCGAATTAACTAGTTTGAAGGGGTGTCCACATACTTTTGTATACATAGTTTTACAGTGTATTCATCATATTCACAGCTGTCATTTTAACTCTATCTTAAATCCTTTTCCCCATGTAGCCTACTTTCTCTATGGGGTTGATGTTTTTGTACAGGGGTCGGCCATCTTGGGCAGCTACTGCAAGCCTCTGCAGTCCATCACCCCCATGTTTATAGGACACATCTCTCCACACAAGATAAGGCTCTCTCTGTCAGCACCATGGAGAAGGCACCAGTTTCCCCCTTCACACATCAGTCTCAGTGATGGCCCCGGTGCTTTCCACTGGCCTCCCCATAAGCAACTTACAGTTCAACTAAGTCATGTAATTTTTTATAATCCTTTCTCTGATTTCTATCGTCCTCATGAGGTTATTTTAGTGAGTAGGTCCTGACAGACACAGACCACAGTGATCAGTGCTGCTCTGCAAAAAGTGAGCTGGGAAACCAGCAGTCTAGAATTCAGGGACAGGTGTCTGAGCCAAGCCTCCAGCAGTTGGGGGACGATAACACATTTACAACTCCCAGTGCTGCTCGCCCGTAGTCAATTACTGTCAGTAAGACCAGTGGAAACAGGACCGGATGTACAGACAGGAGCTGAGGATGGGCAGACTGGAGAATATATTAGGAATGGTATGTGAGGGTCATGTGAGGCAAACCTTACTATACACAGAGTAACAGTAATATTAATCTGTAAATGAATACACTTCAATATTCCTCAATGACATCACTCAATTCAATTAGCCAAATGTTTATGAAACTTATAAAAATGTTTTTATTTGATTTGATTGACCTTTTACCCCATTTTTTCTCCCCAATATGTAGTTCCTGTAAGGTCCTGACGCCGGGGATGAAAAGCAGGTACGGGGAGTCAAACATTTATTCAGGAACAGACATAGAACATGACAGGAACAGGGTGAGCACACGGGTAAACAAAGACATATGACAAACAATCGCGAAGCATGAAACAGACAGATAAAGGGAAGGAAATTACACAAGTAATTGAGTCCACGTGAGTCCAATGAGCGCTGATGTGCGTGACGGGGAAAGGCATGTGCCTGTACTGAAGGTGGCTTGAGTGCGTAATGTTGAGGGAGGAAGAGCGGGAGCAGGCGTGACAGTTACAGTCTTGTTCCATCGCTGCAACTCCCATATGGACTCTGGACAGGTGAAGGTCGAGAGCCATGTGTCCTCTGAAACATGAGACAAGGACATGCCGCCAGGCCAAACCTTCCCCTAACCCGACGCTGGGCGACGCTGGGCCAATTGTGCGCCGCCTCATGGGCCCCTCGGTCGCAGCCGACTGCAACAGAGCCTGGGATCTAACCCGGGTCTGTAGTGACGCCTCACCCGGGTCTGTAGTGACGCCTCAAGCACTACGAAGCAGCGCCTTAGACCGCTGCACCACTCGGGAGGGCCTTAGAAATGTTTTTATTTTAAATGTTTTATTTAACCTTTATTTTATCAGGGAGTCAGACTGAGAACAAGGTCTATTTTACAGATGAGCCCAGAATTACATGAATTAAATTCAAAATGCAAGCAGAAAGAAAAACACAGTCATAAAAAACATCATCAGTAATAAGGTCCTCAATCAGCTTTCTGAATTGCTTTAGAGGTATCAAAACATCAAATGTAAGAATATTTAGAAGATTGTTCCACAAATAAGGTGCAAGAAAACTAAAAGCTGATTTACCTTACTCAGTAGAGACCAAAGGAATTTCCAGAGTTAGCCATCCCTGAGACCGGGTGTGGTAACTTATATGTGACTAATTTCAGGAAACTAGACGTATGTCGCGCTTCACTACTTCACAGGGGCTCCATTTGAACGTAAACTTTGTTTTTTTAAATCAAAATGCGTTTTTTGGCAGAAATGCCTTCTGGAACATGTGAACTTTCATGTTCCTTAATAACAAACGTATATGCCATCTGTAAATACGAATACAATTGTTCAATTACGAGCCTAGTTGGTTTAACCACGGAAAAAGTCAGCAACCTTCCCACTAGCCATGATTGCCTGAGATATTGAGTGGGCTGGATATGTCAAGAGATGAGTTCTGATTGGTCTGCCATGTAGCATGCTTCTGTCTATAACATGAGCTGGTCAGTATGTGTAGGTAATCCTTTCTAAAGCAGCTTTTATGAAGGATATCAAGTAACAAAACTGCATACGTTTTGCTGTCCACTTTCTGGAGGACCAAGTTTTGAAATCAGTAAAATAGGAGTATGAGAGCAAAGGAGATGGAGAAATTTCTGCTGTTTAATTACAAATATGCAGACATAGTTGAAAAGAGAACACACAAAAGGCTGTTGTATAAAACACGTCTCCGGATTACATCTTTAAACTAAGGGCAACCATGGCATCCGTGACAGAGAGGGAGAAGCGTCCATCCATGCATAATTTATTTATTTATTTATTTATTTTACCTTTATTTAACCAGGTAGGCAAGTTGAGAACAAGTTCTCATTTACAATTGCGACCTGGCCAAGATAAAGCAAAGCAGTTCGACAGATACAACAACACAGAGTTACACATGGAGTAAAACAAACATACAGTCAATAATAAAGTATAAACAAGTCTATATACAATGTGAGCAAATGAGGTGAGAAGGGAGGTAAAGGCAAAAAGGCCTTGGTGGCAAGGTAAATACAATATAGCAAGTAAAACACTGGAATGGTAGTTTTGCAATGGAAGAATGTGCAAAGTAGAAATAAAAATAATGGGGTGCAAAGGAGCAAAATAAATAAATTAATTAAATACAGTTGGGAAAGAGGTAGTTGATAGGGCTAAATTATAGGTGGGCTATGTACAGGTGCAGTAATCTGTGAGCTGCTCTGACAGTTGGTGCTTAAAGCTAGTGAGGATAAGATAGTCTAGCTAGCTACATTTTCAGATATTGCACGCTTCTCATTTTGTCAGAAAGTCATTTCAAGTCAAAGTGTACTGTTAGGTAGCTAGCTAATTTTAGCTGGCTGGCTAGCTAGCTAATGTTGCATTTATGATCGGTGTAGTAATATTATTCATATCTCAGACCCATTTGCATTGCTAGTTATAGCCTAATATTAGCTAGCTAACATTGAACTTGGTTGGTTAGCTACCTGCAGATTAATGCATGGTAGTAACGTTATGAGTTGGGATTATGGTTCATTGTTTCGTTAGCTAGCTAACTACATGTCTAACAAAAGACTCCACTATGGAAGCAACTATTTCAATAGAATATTTATGATGTCGCTGGTAAAGCACAGAATAACTGACAAATTTATGAACGCTCAACACCCGTTGAATATGGCCAGTGTCAGTAAACTTTGGCAAAAAAAGCATAATTAAATTGTTTCCAGCAGCACAGCTCCAGTCACCAATGCTCTGGATAACATAAAAACAGCCTAACCAGCTCTGCTAGGGCAAGTAAAATGGTCAGAGTGAGCTGTTTTCTCTTTTGTGTCGAAGTAACTAGAAAGCTAGCCAACTTTAGCTTGGGTGCTTGAATGCTGTTTGGTCGGATCAATCCTACTAAGCTCGGATCAACCTTACTTCTCGGCCAGAGCATCCATTGTGCACTCTGAAAGCTCTGAGAGCGAAACGATCTGAATTTACAAACGGACAATCTGACAACGCTCTGAGTTTACGAAACCCCAGAGCACACTCTGGCACTCCAGATTAAATTTATGAACACACCCATAGTATAAACCAGCCTTTAGTCTTTAAATATTTGGTTGTTTAGTACATAGCCTCACATGTGAATCCTTAAAGAGCTGGGTGGGGCTACAGCTTAAGAGGCTGTGAACGATGCTGAATGGGTGTAGACAAAGAAGACCTCTCCAGTAGGTAACAAAACATTCAATGGCCATTTTCTCAAAAGTGGGTTTATCAACATTCAAAGCAGAATTACTCTCCCATTGTTCCTCAACTGTAGTGTATGATATGCCATTTTCTAGCTCTGAGTCTCTACTTTTATCCAATGTAAAAAAAAACAATTTCAAATTTTGCTACATAAGACCAAATGGAGCCGGTCGGTCATATATGTCTAAAGTTTAGTAATGATGTTACAATTGGGATCTTAAGAGTATTAGAATATAGAGCATAGACTGCCAATGCAGGATCGTATAAATGATTACTTCAGCATTTCTTTTCAGTGTGTTGAATCTTCTCCAACTGTGATCTCCAATCAAATCAAACGGAATGAAGTGAGATTATAGACATGTCTGGTCTACCCAAATGAAAACTAGGATAAGCTACACAGGAATGCTTTCACAGTTTGAAGTTCTTCTTGTGTGAGCTGCTTTGATTCAAAAGTGCCTACATTCTTGTCATGACAGTTTTGCTTGAGAACCAGTCAGAAATGTCAAACGTCCCCTTATTATAAGACTCACCCTTCTGAGTGTTTTAACAACCAAACAACCATTCACAGCTGTCTAATAACTGTGGATATCTATAGCGTGATTGTTTTCTTTTTTACTTCAGAATCTGGGATTTAGATGAACATTTATTCTGATGTGTTGCAGGGTTGGCGTGTATTACAAAAGAATCCCAGCAATAAGCTCAGCACAAAGGCTCTCTTTGATGAGGCTTCATTTTATGGCTCTTTAACACACGGGGACTCATTTAGTGTAGAGAATAGGCTGATTGATTGACCTTACGTCATTTGTTTTGTTTCAGCACAGTTGATTTCACAAAGATGCTGCCAAGTGTCTTTTCACTTGCTGCATTTATTCATTTCGGTTGAATCACAGACTTGTAGGCCTAACATTTGCCCAGAATTCTCAATGTATTTAGTGCCTTATCAAAACTGCAGTTGTGAGACATTGTTCAGTTTGTGGTTTAAGGAGTCATCTGCTAACTCACTTAAAATAAACCTTGACCATGGCATGGCATGGTTTAGGAAGTGGTCAGTGTGAGGACCTGGGCAATGGGCTAGCCATAATGCAGGTCACATGTGTATCAGTCCTCCTCCACCTCCTAGTTAGAGACAGAAGTCCTACTGGCCCTGAGAGAGCACAGGGTAGGGCAGCCAAGTTTCAAAGTAATCATCCACTCCGATGAGCAGAGCAGACAGAGGTGGTGAGAGCATGATGTCATCAGGTTCATCTGAGTTAATACTGATACTGCTTTGAAAGGCATGACAGCAAGTTGCCAGTGTTATAATGTAGTACAAATGTACTGTGTGTTTAAAAAAGTAATTGGAAAAAATATTGGCAAAAGTACCAAGATATAAAAACAGAGGTACCGATGGACATGTTCAAGCATTAGAATAGATAACAGCCTAGGGCTCCCAAACAGTGTGATTCCTTTGTTGAAAGACAAGCTGAATATTTTAAGAGATACGATAGTTAATCTTGTCCTGGGGCGAAAGTGGACCTAAAAAACTTCTCAACTAGGTAATGGAAACCCATAATGATGTCAGATACACTGTTTTCCCTGTGTATGAAAGATGGAGATCTGACAGAATAATGCATGTACATACTCACACACATGCACACATTGCACAGACAGACACACATCTCACACACAGGCTCAAGAACTTAGGAGTTGACATCATTTCCAGCTCTGTGCTGATTAAACTCCTTCGATTGTGGTCTTTCTGCTGGTTTCCTCTCTGTGTTTAGGTCTCAGAGAAGACAAATCATTTGGAGTCATTTATGACCTGCACGTGTCACCCATGGGGCCTCCAGCCCTTCGACTGAAGACAAATGACAATAACTAGACACAGAGACCCACTGTCTTGATCCCAAAGTGCAGCTCTGAGCTCTGGCTGTGGAAAACAAGGTGGTTTTACCGCAGGGCGCTCCTATCTAAGACACCAATTGTGCCATTTTGCAGCTGGCAAGTTAAATTGCAAGCAATGGTTTCTCTTTACTAATGGACTAGCAGAGAGTAGCACTGAATATATGAAAATGTTCTCCTTCCACGCAAAAATACATCAAATCTGCCCTGGTTTTCCAACCCCATTATATAGATTATCATGAGCAGAAGAAGAAGAAAAATGCACAATGCAATCTCTTATGACAGTCATTGACAATCAAGGAGAGTGGAGGGGAATTGTCGAGTGTACAAGACAATAAGATGGCAACATTTGCATGTTTCATGCTTTTCGGCATCCAATTTCATCTGTGTAAAACAATCTACATAAAACATTGCTATAATACTTCAGTGCAAAAGACAAAAGAAAGGTGTAAGGAAAGTCTACATCAGATGATGGGGTGCATTGGAAACAGATATGCCATTATCCAATTGTGAATGTTTATCATTCAAGAAGAAAGAACCTAGTTAATATCTCCATAATAATTGTGTTTTATGCTGAACTGAGAAAGATTTGCTCAGTGTTTCTCAATTAGATCTAAAACAACTTCCACTGTTGAAGACACAGTCCCTTCAGACTCTGATTATCCAACCGTTCGGTTTTGAACACTAACTAAACAGTTGTTTATAGCCTTCAGGCCTTTGTTTTCAAGACTGGCAACCTTTGACCCTATATCTGCGATGGAAACAAGCCTTGCAGTGCTACAAGGCAGAGAGAATTGACATTTTTTTAACCAAGCAAGATGACCAACAGATATGGTTTTTCCGTTCTCTAACATTCGTCGAATATCTGACACGCTTTGCACATCAACCACTTGTTCTGTTCTATTGAATCAAATTGTCAGATTTGCACACTCAGCAAAGGCTATTTATTACACTGTATTAATGGTAAAGATAACATGTCATTTAAATATCAGTAATAGTAAAAGCTATACAATGCAATGTTTGTTTTTTGAGTACCCACTATATTGAACTTGGCAACAGAAAATATATGGGGTGGCAGATAGTCCAATGCTCTAACCACTAGGCTAGTAACCGAAAGGTTGCAAGCTTGAATCTCAGAGCTGACAAGGTAAAAATATGTTATTTTGCCCCTGAAAGAAAGGCAGTTAACCCACTGTTCCTAGGCCGTCATTGAAAATAAGAATATTTTCTGACTTGCATAGCTTAATAAAGGTAAAAAAATATATAGCCTTCCAGGGCAATAGGAAATGAATAAAATTACAAAATTATCGAGGCAACAATTACACTACTTTCCAATAATTTACAGAAGCAATTACTGTGGATAGACCAACAAGCTAAATGTTTAACTGTAGGATTATAACTCATTTGAAAGGAGCCTAGTGTCTCCAGAGTCTTGGAGTTGTGATGTGCTTTGCAATAGGGGGGGCAACGCACAATATTATACAGAGCCATGATTGCATGGAACTCCCTTCCATCTCCAATTACTAAAGCAAACAGCAAAATGACCTGTAAAAAACAGATTAAATAATCTATCATGGAACAGCAGGGACTGTGAGTGGACACAGACTAAAGCATAATTGTTTGTTGTTGTATATCGTTGTATTTAAACATTTCGGTGACTGTCCTTGTCTATCAGTGTTTTGTTACAAGTCATGTTTTCTGAGTGCTAACATAATTATCCTGTAGTGGGAGATGACAGCATTTTAGGAGTCAAGTCAGGATAACCACAGTAGCGGTAAAATCACTTTGGAAGCCAAGCCAGGAAAATAAAAAAACATATTACAACCTGTGTTGTGATAATTAAGTTGTTTGCTCTATAACCTGTTAGTTCATATACAGTTGAAATTGGAAATTTACATACACCTTAGCCAAATACATTTAAACTCAGTTTTTCACAAATCAAATCAAATCAAATGTATTGATATAGCCCTTCGTACATCAGCTGATATCTCAAAGTGCTGTACAGAAACCCAGCCTAAAACCCCAAACAGCAAGCAATGCAGGTGTAGAAGCACGGTGGCTAGGAAAAACTACCTAGAAAAGGCCAAAACCTAGGAAGAAACCTAGAGAGGAACCAGGCTATGTGGGGTGGCCAGTCCTCTTCTGGCTGTGCCGGGTGGAGATTATAACAGAACATGGCCAAGATGTTCAAATGTTCATAAATGACCAGCATGGTCCAATAATAATAATAAGGCAGAACAGTTGAAACTGGAGCAGCAGCACGGCCAGGTGGACTGGGGACAGCAAGGAGTCATCATGTCAGGTAGTCCTGAGGCATGGTCCTAGGGCTCAGGTCCTCCGAGAGAGAGAAAGAAAGAAAGAGAGAAAGAGAGAATTAGAGAGAGCACACTTAAATTCACACAGGACACCAAATAGGACAGGAGAAGTACTCCAGATATAACAAACTGACCCTAGCCCCCCGACACATAAACTACTGCAGCATAAATACTGGAGGCTGAGACAGGAGGGGTCAGGAGATACTGTGGCCCCATCCAAGGACACCCCCGGACAGGGCCAAACAGGAAGGATATAACCCCACGCACTTTGCCAAAGCACAGCCCCCACACCACTAGAGGGATATCTTCAACCACCAACTTACCATCCTGAGACAAGGCCGAGTATAGCCCACAAAGATTTCCGCCAAGGCACAACCCAAGGGGGGGGGGGGGGGGGCGCCAACCCAGACAGAATGATCACATCAGTGACTCAACCCACTCAGGTGACGCACCCCTCCCAGGGAAAGTATGAGAGAGCCCCAGTAAGCCAGTGACCCAGCCCCTGTAAAAGGGTTAGAGGCAGAGAATCCCAGTGGAAAGAGGGGAACCAGCCAGGCAGCGACAGCAAGGGCGGTTCGTTGCTCCAGAACCTTTCCGTTCACCTTCCCACTCCTGGGCCAGACTACACTCAATCATATGACCCACTGAAGAGATGAGTCTTCAGTAAAGACTTAAAGGTTGAGACCGAGTTTGCGTCTCTGACATGGGTAGGCAGACCGTTCCATAAAAATGGAGCTCTATAGGAGAAAGCCCTGCCTCCAGCTGTTTGCTTAGAAATTCTAGGGACAATTAGGAGGCCTGCGTTTTGTGACCGTAGCGTACGTGTAGGTATGTACGGCAGGACCAAATCAGAGAGATAGGTAGGAGCAAGCCCAAGCTAATGCTTTGTAGGTTAGCAGTAAAATCTTGAAATCAGCCCTTGCTTTGACAGGAAGCCAGTGTAGGGAGGATAGGACTGGAGTAATATAATCATTTTTTTTGGTTCTAGTCAGGATTCTAGCAGCCGTATTTAGCACTAACTGAAGTTTATTTAGTGCTTTATCCGGGTAGCCGGAAAGTAGAGCATTGCAGTAGTCTAACCTAGAAGTGACAAAAGCATGGATTAATTTTTCTGCATCATTTTTGGACAGAAAGTTTCTGATTTTTGCAATGTTATGTAGATGGAAAAAAGCTGTCCTTGAAATGGTTTTGATATGTTCTTCAAAAGAGAGATCAGGGTCCAGAGTAACGCCGAGGTCCTTCACAGTTTTATTTGAGACGACTGCACAACCATTAAGATTAATTGTCAGATTCAACAGAAGATCTCTTTGTTTCTTGGGACCTAAAACAAGCATCTCTGTTTTGTCCGAGTTTAAAAGTAGAAAGTTTGCAGCCATCCACTTCCTTATGTCTGAAACACATGCTTCTAGCGAGGGCAATTTTGGGGCTTCACCATGTTTCATTGAAATGTACAGCTGTGTGTCATCCGCATAGCAGTGAAAGTTAACATGATGTTTTCGAATGACATCCCCAAAAGGTAAAATATATAGCGAAAACAATAGTGGTCCTAAAACGGAACCTTGAGGAACACCGAAATTTACAGTTGATTTGTCAGAGGACAAACCATTCACAGAGACAAACCGATATCTTTCCGGCAGATAAGATCTAAACCAGGCCAGAACTTGTCCGTGTAGACCAATTTGGGTTTCCAATCTCTCCAAAAGAATGTGGTGATCGATGGTATCAAAAGCAGCACTAAGGTCTAGGAGCACGAGGACAGATGCACAGCCTCGGTCTGATGCCATTAAAAGGTAATTTACCACCTTCACAAGTGCAGTCTCAGTGCTATGATGTGGTCTAAAACCAGACTGAAGCATTTCGTATACATTGTTTGTCTTCAGGAAGGCAGTGAGTTTCCTGCGACCCTGCGTCTCGACCCCGCCCTGTGCAACTGGGAACTGGACATCCTGATGGGCCGCCCCCAGGTGGTGAGGGTAGGTAACATCTCCACCCTGCTGATCCTCAACACTGGGGCCCCCACAAGGGTGCGTTCTGAGCCCTCTCCTGTACTCCCTGTTCACCCACGACTGCGTGGCCATGCACGCCTCCAACTCAATCATCAAGTTTGCAGACGACACTAAAGTGGTAGGCTTGATTACCAACAACGACGAGACGGCCTACAGGGAGAAGGCGAGCGCCCTCGGAGTGTGGTGTCAGGAAAATAACCTCACACTCAACGTCAACAAAACTAAGGAGATGATCGTGGACTTCAGGAAACAGCAGAGGGAGCACCCCCCTATCCACATCGACGGGACAGTAGTGGAGAGGGTAGAAAGTTTTAAGTTCCTCTGCGTACACATCACGGAAAACTGAATTGGTTCACCCACACAGACAGCCTGGTGAAGAAGGTGCAGCAGCGCCTCTTCAACCTCAGGAGAATGAAGAAATGCGGCTTGCCACCAAAAGCACTCACAAACTTTTACAGATGCACAATCGAGAGCATCCTGTCGGGCTGTATCACCGCCTGGTACGGCAACTGCTCCGCCCACAACTGTAAGCCTCTCCTGAGCGTAGTGAGGTCTGCACAACGCATTACCGGGGGCAAACTACCTGCCCTCCAGGACACCTACACCACCCGATGTCACAGGAAGGCCATAACGATCAGAGGACAAAAACCACCCGAGCCACTGCCTGTTCACCCCACTATCATCCAGAAGGCGAGGTCAGTACAGGTGCATCAAAGCAGGGACCGAGAGACTGAAAAACAGCATCTATCTCAAGGCCATCAGACTGTTAAACAGCCACCACTAACATTGATTGGCTGCTGCCATACATGTAAAAAATGTATCACTAGCCACTTTAAACAATGCCTCTTAATATAATGTTTACATACCCGACATTACTCATCGCATATGTATATGCTGTACTCGATACCATCTACTGTATCTTGCCTATGCCGTTCTGTACCATCACTCATTCATATATCTTTATGTACATATTCTTTATCCCTTTACATTTGTGTGTACAAGGTAGTTGTTGTGAAATTGTTAGGTTAGATTACTCGTTGGTTATTACTGCATTGTTGGAACTAGAAGCACAAGCATTTCGCTACACTTGCATTAACATCTGCTAACCATGTGTATGTGACAAATAACATTTGATTCGAAAAAATGCTCCAGGCCAGCTACTTAACATTACTACACTTAGCTAGCTACATTGAACTTCCATTCTCTCAGGCCAGGGGCACAATTGATGCATATATGGTTGGATCAGAATCAGAGTAATAATCATTTGCCAATATGTAGAATTAAGTAAAGCCACAAGTCCAAATCCTTATCTCCATCCATGGCTGATTAAAGGAAGGGAAGATTTTAGCTTGATAGCGAGCCACCGGAGGACATCAACACAATGAGATGCAACAATTCATTTTTTGGTTGGGTAAATTACTTTTTGCCTTTGATGTGATTGGTGTGATGCCTAATCCAAACTGGCTTCCCTTGGCACTTTCTTTGGTGCACCAGAACCGCTCACTCAAAGCTGATTGGATAGTATTTTATATATTGTCTTTTTTATCAAGGGAGGCCAAATTCTCGCTGGGTTAACTTGCTTTCAGTGCTATGGGCGATAACAATGTCATTCTCTTTTTGACCAGGCAGCATCAGATAGATGGGCTACACATACTGAGAAAGAGAGACGCTGTTTTGCAAGTGCAGAGACTTTCTCCGGTGAGATACTGTATATATATACAGTACACTACCGGTCAAAAGTTTTAGAACTCCTACACATTCAAGGGCTTTTCTTTATTTTTACTATTTTCTATATTGTAAAATAACATTGAATAATGTAGTAACCAAAAAAGTGTTAAAAAATTAAAATATATTTGAGATTCTTCTTGATGACAGCTTTGCACACTTTTGGCATTCTCTCAACTAGCTTCAACTGGAATGCTTTTCCAACAGTCTTGAAGGAGCTCCCACATATGCTGAGCACTTGCTGGCTGCTTTTCCTTCCCTCTGCGGTCCGACTCATCCCAAACCATGTCAATTTGGTTGAGGTCCGGGGATTGTGGAGGCCTGATGCAGCACTCCATCACTCTCCTTCTTGGTCAAATAGTCTTTACACAGCCTGGAAGTGTGTTGGGTTATTGTCCTGTTGAAAAACAAATTATCGTCCCACTAAGTGCAAACCAGATGGGATGGTGTTTCCTGTAGAATGCTGTGGTAGCCATGCTGGTTAGGTGTGCCTTAAATTCTAAATAAATCACAGACAGTGTCACCAGCAAAGCACTCCCACACCATAACACCTCATACGGTGGAAATTCCTCACACAGAGTTCATCTGTTTACCCACACCGCGTCTCACAAAGACACGGCAGTTGGAACCAAAAATCTCCAATTTGGACTCCAGACCAGAGGACAATTTTCCACTGTTCTAATGTCCATTGCTTGTGTTTCTTGGCCCAAGTTTCTTTGCAGCAATTTGACCATGAACACAGTCTCCTCTAAACAGTTGATGTTGAGATGTGTCTGTTACTTGAACTCTGTGAAACATGGGCTGCATTTTTGGGCTGCAATTTCTGAGGCTGGTAACTCTAATGCACTTATCCTCTGCAGCAGAGGTAACTCTGGGTCTTCTATTCCTGTGGCGGTCCTCATGAGAGCCAGTTTCATCATAGCGCTTGATGGTTTTTGTGACTGCACTTGAAGAGACGTTCAAAGTTCTAGACATTTTTCGTATTGACTGACCTTCATGTCTTAAAGTAATGATGGACAGTCATTTCTCTGCTTATTTGAGCTGTTCTTGACATAATATTGACTTGGTATTTTACCAAATAGGGCTATCTTCTGTATACCACCCATACCTTGTCACAACACAACTCATTGGCTCAAAACATTAAGGAGGAAATAAATTCCAAAACTGAACTTTTAACAAGGCACACTTGTTAATTGAAATGCATTCCAGGTGACTACCTCATGAAGCTGGTTGAGAGAATGCCAAGAGTGTGCAAAGCTGTCATCAAGTCAAAGGTTGGCTATTTGAAGAATCTCAAACATAAAATATATTTGGATTTGTTTAACACTTTTTGGTTACTACATGATTCCATACGTGTTATTTCATAGTTTTGATGTCTTCACTATTATTCTGCAATTTTGAAAATAATAAAAATAAAGAAAAACCCTTAACCTGTCTACGATACTGGTTCCCAATTGGGGATCAACCCTCCCACGTTCAGCTGAAACGGTGGCGCATGGAACGCAAAAATATTCTTAAAAATATTTAACCTCCACACATTAACAAGTCCAATAGCTCAAATGAAAGATAAACACCTTGTTCATCTAGCCAGCAAGTCAGATTTCTAAAATGTTTTACGGCGAAAACATAGCACATATATATGTAAAACCACCACCAGACACAGCTCATTTCAATAGCCAAAACATGCAATCAACAAACGCAGGATTAAAAAATAAATCGCTCACTAACCTTTTGAAAATCTTCATCAGATGACAGTAATATGACATATTACACAGTACATATTTTTTTTTTTCAATAATATGCCATTTATATCCATAAATGTCCATTTACAGTGAGTTCACCTTCAGAAATTACTCAAAAATGCCCGCAGGAAATCTATGTAGCGCGGCAAGATAACGTAAATAGACATCATAAACTTTGACTAAATATACATGTTCTACATATAGTTAGAAAGATACACTGCTTCTTTATGCAACCGCTGTGTTAGATTTATTTTTAACGTTACAGAAATCGCACACTATTCCATATGCTGAGACAGCGCTCAGTTCCAAGCTACATTTCCACGTAATGTTGGAGTCAACAGAAACACAGATTTAAGCATAAATATTCCCTTACCTTCGATGGTCTTCGTTCAGAATGGCTTCATACTTACCCAATACATCGTTTGGTTTCAAGTCTTGCGTCTTTGTATTAGCTACTGCTAATAACATCAGCTGAAATGCACCCAAAACGTCCTCTGGTCCGGAAAAGTTGCGCATCAAAACTTCAAAATTACATATTATATGTCGACTAAACAGGTCAAACTAAGTGCAGAAGCAAGCTTTATGATGTTTTAGACACGCAAAACAAACTTCAATTCAATCGGCCATCGTCTGCTCTTCTCTTGAGTGCTGGAACAAAGGAATGGCTGGGACCAATTCGCGCCCATACGCACAGCCTATTCTCTCATGGCACGCACTAATTTCACTCCCATAGGGTCAATTCTCACGGGATTTGAACGATTCAAAGCTCTAATGAAAGAGGACATCTAGCGGAAGAGATAGAAAGTGTCCCCAGAATCATAACTGGTTGGGAAGGGTGGGGGCCATGACGTCAAAGTTGCTCCAACTTTCATGGCCACAAAAACTAGTTTGGAAGAATGCCTGCCCTGTGAGTTCTGCTATACTTACAGACATAATTCCAACGGTTTTAGAATCTTTAGAGTGTTTTCTATCCAATAATAATTTTATAATTTTATTCGCATATATTAGCAATTTTTGACAGATTTTTTTTCCAGTTTACTAGGGGTACCCAATCTCTCCAAAGGGGGCGTATGTCTGCCATATCCTTAATGAGTAGGTGTTCTAAAACTTTTGACCGGTAGTGTATATATATATAGGGTGTGGTTGAATACCAATCTGTGATCATCACCAGGCCGGTTCAATGTGTCAGGTGTAGGATCTACCCTGGGAGATTGGTTAACCAGTGGCGTGTATTCACGCTGAGCTGTTGTTGCTCCTAGACGTTTCCACTTCACAATAACAGCCCTTACCATTGACCGGGGCAGCTTTAGTAGGGCAGAAATTTGAGGAACTAATTTGTTGGAAAGGTGGCATCCTATGACGGTGCAACGTTGAAGGTCACTGAGCTCTATCAGAAAGGCCATATTGATTGTATTAAAACAACAATACAATACAATGCACAGACAATGCAAACGGCTGCTCCCATCAGTGGGTGCGCTCGCCCCCACGCGCCCCGAGACGCCGGCAAGACAAAGCCCCGCCTCCGGCCCAAAGGGATTTTCCATGGGCAGGAAAAACCAAGCCCCGCTCGAATGCCTATATACTGAGCAATCTTTATGTAGCAAAATTTTTATATAATAGCTTAAATTGAAAAGAACGAATTGATGTATCAATTGTTATTTTGTATATCAGTTCAAAAACCTGATTCCATGGTCTTGGGACATCGAAAATCTGCATTATTGTCAACTCTCTTGTCCATAAGTGAATCTGATACATTTCACGATTTATATTAGTCATTTTAAGCCATTTTATGATTTTTAATTGGTGTCAGAGAAACAAATTATTTCCTTTCTCTTTTAAGCAATTGCCTTGTCCATTTTTGTGGCAGAGATGCGATGAGTTGGTTATCATTTTGTATTGAGCATACATCTCCATACACCTGGATTCATTGGTTGTATGACATAATTCCACCGTCGTTGTTTACAATTGAATTCATAAACATGATACCTCCATCCATGGTTACTTTAAGGGACAATTTTAGCTTGCTAGCTAGCCACTGGAGGACAACAACACAACGAGATGCAACTATTCAAGTTTCTATTTGTAAATTACTTTTTGCTTTTGATGTGATTGGTTTGAAGCCAAATCCAAACGCGCTTCCCTTGACACTTTTTTTTTGTGTGCCAGGGCCATTCACAGTTGAGCTCAATGTTGATTGGCTATTATTTCATATTTTTTTATCAAGGGAGGACAAATACTCGCTGGCTTACTTTGCATTCAATGCTGCAGGCAGTAACAATGACATACTCTTTTTGACCAGACAGCATAGATGTCATACTGAGAAAGAGGGTTGCTCGCTAAAATGCTTTCTCCGGTGAGATGCGTTCAGCCTCTTGCGAATTGATGCTAAATTATGAAACACAGAGACAAAAAACATATTATTTTATATGTTGTTTTTTCATAATTTTTTATTAGTACAGTTCTTGGGGAAGCCTGGCTTCCGTTGGCAACCTAGTGGTTAGAACGTTGGACTAGTAACCGGAAGGTTGCAAGTTCAAACTCCCGAGCTCACAAGGTACAAATCTGTCGTTCTGCCCCTGAACAGGTAGTTAGCCTAGGAACAGTGGGTTGTCATTGAAAATAAGAATTTGTTCTTAACTGACTTGCCTTGTTAAATAGAGGTTAAATAAAATAAAATAAAAAACAGAGGCCTGAACCTCCGGAGGATGTAGATGATACTGAGTCTTCTCTGTCTCTGTGGACACATGCAGCTTTATCTCCCAGGGTAATGTCTGATACATTGAACCGGCCTGGTGATAATTACAGATTGACATTCAACCTTCCACCGATTGTAACACAAACACGTCATCAGGTATATTATTAAAATATTATTTGACTGCTATAAACGTCCATCAAAAAAATAATGACATGGAAAATACAGAACATAAGTTCTACACCCAATAAATCAAGAGCTAGGAATGCAAGGCAAGTTAAGGATCAACAGGTTCCAACGGGAGTCGAGCACCACCTTACAGACAGGGGATAGATAGAGAGCTCCCGGTAGGAGTAGAGTATTTCCGGATCTGATGGGGAGTGTCTGCTCAATAGCGGCATACCATCACAGGGAATTACAACACTCATGTGGAATTTGCCCACGAGGAGAAAGGGGTGCAACAAAATCAATGATAAGTGAGAGAGAGAAGTGAGGGTTGGGGAGATCAAGAGTGCAAATATGGGAGGGAGTAAGACTGTATAGAGATAGAGAAGAAAAGGAGAAGCTAGGATGGATAGAATAAGAGAGAGGTGGAATAGAGAGAGAGGTGGAATAGAGAGAGAGGTGGAATAGAGAGAGAGATGTGGGAGAGAGAAAGGTGGAATAGAGAGAGACAGGTGGAATAGAGAGAGAAAGGTGGAAGAGAGAGAAAGGTGGAAGAGAGAGACAGGTGGAATAGGGAGAGAGAGGTGGAAAAGAGAGGTGGAAAAGAGAAAGAAAGGTGGAATAGGGAGAGATGTGAGAAGGGGTCACAGTCAGGTCTTCCCTCAGACTGTTTACGCTCCATGACTGAGGTGGAATCTATTCACTCACACGACTCGGTTGTAACTCAGTATCAGTCAAGGGCAAATGCAATTGGAGGGAGAGCGAGAGAGTGGAAAATCAAACATACCTGAGTAATTATCCTATTACCACAAGCTAACAGGTATGCTAATATAACAACATAGTAACACAAACACACAACTACCCAGGCGCATCAATTTCATCCAACCATAATTGCTGTCTCTCTTCACAGTTGCCATAGAGGTACTGAAGCAGTGGCTGTGGCTATGCCTGGACAGTTGTTCCTGGCCTTTGTGAAACTTCCTCTCAGATCCTGTAATGGAAGCATGGCTAATATGACATTGTCTGGAAGACAATAATGATTTATGGAGTGTTCAAAAACTCAACCCCGGGCTTCATGACAGCTAAGATGAAATGTATTAACTTTCTGGCTACTGGAACTAGATGGGGCATATGATAAGATCCGTAATGAAGCAAGGCAATGGTTGAAGGGACGCTTCATAAATCACTGATAAGTAGCTCCGTTTTGTACAGTATGTTTACCAATGTAATTAGCGTGAATGTGGTCAGTGAGCCATCACTCACAACCTCCCAGTGGCAGACAACCTCCTCCCAGTGGCAGACACCCTCCTCCTAGTGTCAGGCTCACTGCCTAGAAGGGGTCAGGGGCAGAAGGGGTCAGGGCCAGAAGGGGTCAGGGTCAGAAGGGGTCAGGGTTAGATGAGGTCAGGGTCAGAAAGGGTCAGGGCCAGAAGTGGTCAAGGTCAGAAAGGGTCAGGGCCAGAAGTGGTCATGGTCAGAAGGGGTCAGGGTCAGATGAGGTCAGGGTCAGGGCCAGAAGTGGTCAAGGTCAGAAAGGGTCAGAAGTGGTCAAGGTCAGAAAGGGTCAGGGCCAGAAGTGGTCATGGTCAGAAGGGGTCAGGGTCAGATGAGGTCAGGGTCAGAAGTGGTCAAGGTCAGAAAGGGTCAGGGCCAGAAGTGGTCAAGGTCAGAAAGGGTCAGGGCTAGAAGGGGTCACGGTCAACGCTTCAAAGAAACACACTTCACCTTTCCCTGAGCTACAACCTAAACAAACAGAGAACAGATTGGTGGCTAGACAGAAACATTTATGACTCAAACTGCTTGCTTCAAACTGACTGTCAGAGAAAGAAAATATTATTTTGTCTCTCCTTTCTTTCTTGAAAGTATTCTCTTCATCCACTATTTAAGTGGGTGCGCCAGAGAGCTCAATCAGCAAAGGAAATGGTTCCAACCTCCTGTTTTCTGTATTTGTTCATGGCTGTTACTCCTGTCTTTTCTCCTGTCTGAGCTGAGGCGGAGAGCAATGACATCACCAGTTCTAAGTGTTCCCAATGTTTTATAATGTTCTCAGTGATGGGCCAGACAACGGAACCACAGAACAACAGAACCAGTCCTGCTGTACCAGCCACTGGCTCCATCTCCGGAATCAAGCCTGCCCCCCGAAGCCCAGTCTCTTTCTGACAACCAGGACATTTTTAAGATGATGTCATATGGATAAGCTCAATGGCAGACTCCATTTTTCAACTTACACTTGAAAGGAAAAGCACCATGGAGATTATGTAGAGAGGAGCATGATCAGGCTTTTTTATTTGTTCAGTTCCACAAAACACATATGCTACTCTTTAAGGAGAATCATTTTACATGAGGCGTACATGTGACCATCTGTCATAAAACAAAGTAAATTCAGCATGTATAAATTGATTTTCACTTGCATCAATTTTACAGTGAGGAAATCTGAAACTAAGAGTTGTCATAAAAAGTAGAATTTACTGTAGGCCGGTTTGAGGCAAACTAATCTATACACTGTAGTATTCCAATAATGATGTGAGTACTGGAGTGGCTAGGAGTAAATGGCTAAATGAAGGCCACATTTACAGTGACTTCAGGCATTATACAAAACATCATACTGTAATTACACCCACCTCTATCCATAAGGAGCCACATAGCCGTTTGTCACATTAATGAAAAGATAGAGTGCTCACATTTTAATTTGTTTTGCACATATTGTGCTGCATGTTTGTCCGTCTGGAACTGCTGCTGTTTCAAAACCTGCATTCATGATGATCAAAAGAGTCTCTGCTGTGCAGATTGACAGCACCTCTCTCTGCTGTGCAGATTGACAGCACCTCTCTCTGCTGTGCAGATTGACAGCACCTCTCTCTGCTGTGCAGATTGACAGCACCTCTCTCTGCTGTGCAGATTGGCAGCACCTCTCTCTGCTGTGCAGATTGACAGCACCTCTCTCTGCTGTGCAGATTGGCAGCACCTCTCTCTGCTGTGCAGATTGACAGCACTGAGGTGCCTGCTGACAGAGAGCACTTCTAAAGCTCCATCCCCTGACTGCTGGTCCCTCGTCTGCTGTCCGACTGGGATAATTGTGCTTGCTGTGCTCCATCCCTGACACCCATAGTGCCTGAAAGCTCCAGCAGTACGTGAACGGATTACAAAATGGTGACTCGCCACCGTTGTGCCCTACTACCTCGTTTGGTCCTCATCAAGTCCCTCTCACATTCATTTAATATTCAATCAACTGTGACACTACGGCATTGGCTGTTGGTCGATAATGATGGCATGTGTGACAGAGGGGGGTTTGTGACAGAGCGGATATAAAGAGGAATGGAAATCAGACCATTAAACACAAAGGAAACCTTGAGAAGTCTCTTTTCAAAGATGCCGATAGTACAGAAAATCCAAGGATTCTGACTGGGTTTAACAGAGCGATATCTGCATAATACAAACGCCTTTAGACAAACAGGCCGTTTAAAAATGTGTAATGTTGTCAAATTGCAAACATTAACAACCTCTAATTGCACGGCTCCAGTTATATATTCCTTGGTATTATAATTTAAATCTGTAAATAAAAACAAGAGCTGGCCTTTACTCCATGCATAAACTAAGGGGCCACATAATCTAAAGGCCCCTAGGAAGAGCCATACATGCAATGCCATTATACTTTTTTCTCTGCATAAGATATCCCAAGATGCACATTCAACAGCAATGTCCTTTTAAAAGACACAGTAGTCTATATCTATTAGTATGCACACCTTGTCGTTTTAAAGCCAGACAACATTTGTGCTTTAGCTTACAGTGTGGAAGCTTGCTGTATTCCCACTGTCCATCTATAACACCATTAATACACAGCTCTGCCAGACAGCAGCACTTCTCTTCTAGGTGTTTCTTTAATTAACCTTAAGTTCAGAGTCCAAGTCATACAACATAACTAATTCAAGGAAATGTATGAATTGAACTTACAATATATATCTTCCAGATACATTCTCCATCTATATGCAAATAAATATAATGTATTAGAAGAGTACATGTGCAGCATTGAAAATATTCATTTGATCAGTGCCACTGGCTATATAACAAATTACTCTGAAGGGAAATGCAGATTGCTAAATGGGGGAATCTGCAGGGATGAGCAACCTGGGTGAATCAAAGAACCTGACCTTGAGAAGAACACAAACCTCCCTTAATAGAGAAATAACACGAGGACACATCAGTATAATCCTTTTAATGTCCATGATGTATATGCGGTCAGTGGCGCTTTGGTGAGCATGAACATTACAGTTCAGTTAAACTAAGGATACATGCAGAGACATGCTCCACGGTGGTGTGCATCCATCATTTAATAAAGTACTGCACTCTTAGAAAACAAGGTGCTATCTGGAACCTAAAAGGGTTCTTCGGCTGTCCCCATACGAAGACCCTTTGAATAACCCTTTTGGGTTCCCTTTCCCCAGAGGGTCCGACCTGGAACGAAAAAGGGTTATTCTATGGGGACAGCTGAATAACCCTTTTGGGTTCCCTTTCCCCAGAGGGTCCGACCTGGAACTAAAAAGGGTTATTCTATGGGGACAGCTGAATAACCCTTTTGGGTTCCCTTTCCACAGAAGGTCCGACCTGGAACTAAAAAGGGTTATTCTATGGGGACAGCTGAATAACCCTTTTGGGTTCCCTTTCCCCAGAGGGTCCGACCTGGAACGAAAAAGGGTTATTCTATGGGGACAGCTGAATAACCCTTTTGGGTTCCCTTTCCCCAGAGGGGCCGACCTGGAACTAAAAAGGGTTATTCTATGGGGACAGCTGAATAACCCTTTTGGGTTCCCTTTCCACAGAGGGTCCGACCTGGAACTAAAAAGGGTTATTCTATGGGGACAGCTGAATAACCCTTTTGGAACCCTTTTTTCTTATGTGGTGTACTGAATAACTGACAGCCCACGGACTCAAAATCACAACATATTCTTTTTTTTTTACTGTAGGCCTACAGATGTTACACTGAATGTGCACTGACGGTGTCGGTGTCGAGGGGAAACGGAACTGTTTCATGTATGTCTCCCTTCCTCTGTACTGCTGCAAAGGGCTATACTTGACACAGCACAGATCTCACTATTACAACGGGAGAAAAATCAGAATGATAAGAACAATGCTGTAACACGGTCTCACATCAATTTAAAATAGAAGTGTCAACTCCCCAAAACAATATTTATAGACTAGTTTGTTGTGTAAGGAAAAGTTGAGTGCTTTGATTCAACAGACTGTGAATGTTGAACAGCACTCGGTGTTGGGCCCAACTGACCAACACTCAAGCATGAGCAGAAAACAAAGTCATGTAGCCATCCCCTTTTCACAAAGCAGAGCATGGAGAGGGGGGTTCTCTGGTACAGAGGTTGATGAGAGCCATGGCAGGCCAGAGGACAGTGATTTATGATCAGCCTATGGTGGTGCAATGCTGGCATCACTCTGCAGCTCTGACTCCTGACAATGCCTATCATGGTGGGTTACCAATGATGGAGTATCTGTTGACCCAGCATGGCATCACCAATCATACCTTACCACCTCTACTTCAAACCAGCCACCAGAGGGGTATGGATTCTGTTCTGCCATCAGCACTGACATAATCAAAAGCTCGCCGTGAAAAAATATATAATACTAAGGGATAAGAGCTGCAATTGGAAGTATGAAATTAATTACTGAACCATAGCACATTTAGGACACCAAAAACAAAAGTTGGATAGCAAGTCATGTGATTTCAAGCTGTTTTTTTCTCCAAAACACACTACATGCCCTTTAACCTGCCTGGTTTCCCTGCCAAGACAGGCTTTCCACCGAGTTGTGCTGCTTCCCTGCCATGTGTGTCTCCAGACTTAAAGACCCCCCTCACTGAGAATGCCTCTTGGTTAGAAACTGCATTAACCACTCTCTGTTGGAGTCTTGAAAATAAAGGAGCAGGTTGGATGGGAGACAGCAAAGTTTGAGTCAAAGGTAACCTGCTGATGTGAACTAAAATCACAAATCAATGGGTCCATTTTCCCTTGAGTGGAGTCTTGTAAATGTACAGAGTAAGACACAGCAACATAAGGCTGTTCTGTTCTACATTGACTGACTGAAGGCCAGGGTCAAGAATCCATGGACACAGCAACTTCAGATATGACTGGAGGGTTAATTAGAGCAAGCTACACCACTTCAGGGGACAAATAAAATAAAAAGGAGCCATAAGCAGAGAGCTGGCACGTGGCTTGTAACCATTGACATTAACATCTGATATTTAGTCCCAGAGCAATAGCATCCGATATCACAAGGTAATCCAATTACAGTCTCACAGCCGCTTTGCACACTGTGTTCTGGCTCTGGCCCAACCCATGTTTATGGACCAATCAGATGGCCCCGAATGTGTTGGCATTCAGTGTAGGGTCAGTTGGGTACTCAGATCCAGACTTATTGCTGAGAAGAAACTAAGGGCTGTGGGCGTGGCAAGGAGTCTGGGTAGCCATGGCAATGCCAATGGACAGACAAGTCAGTTTTACAACATCCTATTTCTCATCACTGTCAACAATACCCAAGACCATTGTGCAAATTCCATAAAAATATATTTTTTTAATAAATGTTAAAAATCATAGGCGTATTCCAGTTCATTGCATTATCTGAATGGGTAACGATGTAACATTTCAGGTTCAGTGACTACATATCTCAAAAGAACACTGCTGCCACCCAATGGAGAGTTGCTGAACATCATTTGTCTGACAGAAACAGTCCATTATTGCACACCTTTCCAAACTAATATCACACACATTTCACAGAAATAAACCACAGACTCAATTTCAAGTAGATTTGATATTTTACTTAAAAAAAGGTGCGCACACAATACAGAGTATAAATCAAACAAGGAAAGGAATAAGTCCATGTAAAAAGGCTGTGTTAAAATAAATGACCGTGTGTAGCTGAAACCGCTCGGTGGCGTACAACAAGTATTCTACAACGCCAGATCTGGCTGCAATAACACTACACGTCAGCCACACACAACACATGGCAAAACAAAAAGCTACATCCCATAAAAGGATTGATTAGGAGGTCAAAGACAGCTTGCTATTTGGGTTGAGTCTGTAGAGCAACTTAGCACCAACTCCACTGCTTCTTCTCCCACTCACCTGCCATCTTGCTCACATTAATCCAGTCTCTCAGATCATCTGGCTCTGTCAGTACTGGGGGTGGGGGGGTGAATGGCCCACCCAACAAGCATAGAGAACACTGCAGAAATGTGGAGGCCCTAACGGTCTCCCTACAGCTCCATTGTCTCAACAGCTACAGCTACGGACAGATTGCATTGCTGGTAGTACAGTGAGGTGGGCCCACAGATACAGTAAGAGGTGGGCTCAGTCCAAAAGATCCGCTAGAGTTTGGCAGGCACATTAATTCGACCAATGTTCCCCATACATACAAACACAGGGACACAGTTGGGATCGGGTGATGTGGGGTGTGTTAAGCAGAACAGAACGATGTGCAACGTTTGATTCAAAGGAAACGGTGTCGTTATTAAGAATGTTGAGTATGGTGGTACGGAGGGCAATTGTGTATGGTGCACTGCATTAGTTTACCGATTTCAAAAGGTCACGCCAATATTGATCAGGTCACACCCACCAACAGCAAACATAGCTCAAAGGCGGTTGAAGAACATTGTGCACCGTTTGGGTAAATGTGTCATTCCGTACAAGCCTTCAGTGACTCACCCAATTTAGCAAAATGTTTAATAAACTGAAAAGGAGGAAAGGTCAGTCCAGTTCTTTGAAGCGTGCGAACATGGCCTTGCGCACCGCTTGTTTATAGGTGGCATGATTCCAGACAACAGACTCCTTTTTCTTCCTCTGTGGGAGATAAGATAGGAAGCACAAAGGGTTAAAATCACCACCAAGCTTTAAATAAGAAAGACGGGTTAAAATCACCAACTAGCTTTAATAGATCCTCGTTATGGTCGGACCCTTTTCTCTCTCCAATTGTTGCCTAAAAGGACATACCCAAATCTAACTGCCTGTAGCTCAGGACCTGAAGCAAGGATATGCATATTCTTGATACCATTTCAAATAAAACACTTTGAAGTTGGAGGAAATGTGAAATTAATGAAAGAGAACATTAGATCTGGTAAACGATAATACAAAATAAAAAAAACATGCACTCCCCCATCAATTTTGAAATGCAAGAGAAAGGCCATTATATCACTTAGGAGTCTAGGCACAATTTAGCAGTGCATGTGCAAAGTTTTAGACAGATCCAATGATCCATTGCATTACAGTTAAAAATGTTGTATTAAGTCTGCCCAAATGGTCAACTGATACATTTTCAAATTCATAACTAAAGAGAACATACAAAAATTATGTGGAAATAAAAAAAAATTCACTTTACACAATCCCAGGAATGTCATAAATGATGGATAATTATCTTCCCTACAGAAAAGAGACTAACCTTCACACATCTAGATGGGGGACACAGCAGGGGTTCAAACTGTAGAACCCAGCTCCTACATTTGAATATAAAAATTGATTTTATCAAACAAAACTATGCTACATTTTATCTCTGGGACCCTCAGGATGACAAATTAGAGCAAATTACTGAAGTACATTATTTAACTTTAGAGGTATCAAACCAGTTGCCGTGATAAAAGTTGTGTTGTGCACTCTCCTCAAACAATAGCATGGTATTTTTTTCACTGTAATAGTTAAATTGGACAGTGCAGTTAGATGAACAAGATTTTAAGCTTTCTGCCCATATAAGACATGTCTTTGTCCTGGGAAATTTTCCAGTTACTTATAAAATCATGCTAATCACATTAGCACACGTTAGCTCAACCGTCCCGCGGGGTGGACACCGATCCCGTAGAGGTAAAAAAATAAATAAAACTGGGGTTAAAATCACCACCAAGTTTTAAATGAAAAAATAAAACTGGGGTTAAAATGACCACCAAGCTTTAAATAAAACAAAAAAAAATAAAATCACCAAAAAACCCAACTTGACAACAGACTGAAAAAGAAAGATGTTATAGTACCTCAACAGGCTCAGAACCTAACCCCGGCCTCTCGCTGCCTTTATGCATGTCCCTGGAGCCACCGACCCAGCTATTCTGGTGTTGATGTTTCCTTCTCTTCTGTTCAGGGGAGCCGTTGGACTCCCTGGCACTCAGCTATGGAACAGATTACAGACATCAATACATCGTTCATATAACATTTCAACAATACTTCCTGAACATAGCTGAATCGGAGATTAGAGAGAGATTAAGGCAACTAAAATTAAACTTGTCACGACTATTAAGCTGCTTTACGACTACTTATCAAATGTGTAAATCTAGCCTCCACTGACCTCTTTCTCCTGGTTCTCCAAAGCCTCCAGCTCTTTCTTTGATCTCTTGATCTTCATGTGGATCTCCATGTTTTGCTTGTGGAGGTCTGAGAGCTGCTGGTGGCGCACCAGGCCGTCCTTATTGGGGAACTGTCTCCTACACAGCAGGCACGCCATCTTCTTCCAGTCTGTCAGCTTGTCTTCCTTTTCCTGAGACTGACTCCTAGAGGCCTGAGGATCCTCATGCTGCACCACCTCCTCCTCCTCATCACTGCCTGTTGCTGCGTAGTCTGACGCCAGCAGGCCCAGAGAGCCAATGGACTGCTGGGAAAGGTGGGGAGCAGGAAGTTCAGAAACAACGTCACCGGGGATGGAGGAAGGCACCCGACATAATGGATTGGAATCAAATTCATCCCTTCTTTCCCCCTGATCATACACAACATAACATTGTAGGCTTTTGACAGTGACCTCACCAATCAATCAATCTCACCTTTGAGCCCTTCCCCTCTTTCTTGGGAGGAGCCATAGGCTTCTTGAAGAGGTCGTCTCCACCCTGTTCAGGGAAACAGAAGAGGGACAATGAAAAAACTGATTTAATTCCACACCATTGCATTAAAGTGCATGCATGTCACAGAGTCTCCCGGTACCCACCTTCCTCTCGAAGATGGTGAAGGCTGCGTCAGCTGCCTTGGAGGACTTCCTGTCGTCCAGCCCGCCACCGGAGGCCTTGAGTACAGGGGACGGAACACGGACACTGTCCTTCTGACGGTTCTGGATCTTAGCCCAGCGCTCCATATCCTTCATGATCTGAGACAGACATGCGTGTTAACCATCTATAAAGGTGGTGTATTGTTCCTATAGCTTCATTATACTTGACTATATTGTGGGTTAACCTTGAAAGCGGCTAGGCTCCTGGGTTTCTCCTCTTTCTCTCCTGGTTTGTCTTTGTTGTCTTTCTTGTCTATGCGAGGTGTAGTGTCCTCCTCCTCTCTCCTCTCGGGGGAAGGGTTGGGGTTAGGGGCAGGAGTGGGGTTCAGGAGCTGGGGAGGGTCGAAGTGAGGGGTTGGCTCTGGTTTCTTCATGTCCAGCGGAGCGTCTGCTGCTGGATTAGCCAGAATGGCCTGTACGTCTGGTGCCAAGGCAACACCAGACTGGGCAATGGGGAGCTGGGTGTCTGTAGAGTGTCCTCCGGGAACGGGGATGTACGTCTTGGACACACTGTCCCAGTACAGGTACTCCTGGGTCTGGGCATTGTAGAAATACTGCACACACATGCGCGCACACACACACACGTTGGACATGAAGGACGTAGAGTAGCACAGACACACCAAGGTAATTTGAAGAAAATGTATCACATATGAGCAACTGTGTAGAACTCTTACCCTAGAGGCAGGGTCATAGTACAGGGTAGTCTGGGGATCATAGTAGAACCCAGAAGTGGCATCATACAGGTAGTTCGTCATGTCTGGAGTTTCAGTAGCTGGACAAATAAAAAGAACAGCTGTTACAAGAGTATGACAAGATGACAATGATTCATTTCCTGTCTATTCACATACTTTCCACAGATTCACAAGAGCGTCTGAAGCGGCATATTCCCTGATGTCTGAGGGGTGCACTTGGCCTACTGTTTGGCCTTACCATAGCTGTAGCCATCAGTGCCATGATCTCCTGTTGCTGCCACCCCCCCTGCTGCTGCAGCAGAGGAGACCTGGGGGTCCAGAGCCTGGTGGTAGGGATCAACTGGTGGAGGTTCAGCATAGCCACCTCCCTAGGATGTGGAAGAGGGAAGCATTGGTTAGAAGGGCATTTCACACTCACTCATGCATTTCCTCTGCTTAAACTGTCAAATGTTTCTTTACTTTTGGATAAAGTGGTCTTATAATAGTCTGATGGTGTCTTACCGAAGTCATGCTGGAGTTCAAGTGCGAAACAGATGAATTGGAGAGAGGGTCTGAGCTTATCGGTCCACCCATATGATCGCCTAGGTAAAAATAATACAAATAATTTTTCCTGCTCATCCTCTACTCAACATGACCTGACGATTGAAGCATGTTGAGCTGAAAGACAGACAACCACAGGCCGACGCAATATTTGTTGTCTCTTCATGTACAGATCCTGGGGGGCATACATTTTCAGGGAGAATAGTGTTTGAATGGGGATACTGACTAATGAGAGAGGTCTCACCTTGCATGTTAGGTGGGGGGCCTCCTGGTGGTTGGTTGGGAGGTTGGGATGAATAGTACTGCTGCTGCGATTAGAGTACAAAACAACACATTCGTTTTCTAACCAACACATTATCTCAACAAAACCAAAAATGATACCAAACACCTAACGTACCTCCGTCATACTGGCCTCAGGTGGGTACCCCAGGAGAGAAGTGTTCGATTTATCAAACTCTTTTCTGTAGCTGCCAGAAGAATAGAAACCATCAAATCATCAGTGGTAAAAAAAATAACATCACTGGTCTTACACTGAAGAGCTTGTTTACATGATATAAGTGTCCCTCACTTTTGGTTCTTCAGTGGCTTAGCAACCTCAGCGTAAACCCTGACCCCGTCGATAGAGAGAGGCCTGGGCTTGGTGAGGAGCTCTACCAGACGGGTCACTTGCTAGGATGGAAGAAAGGCCACGTCATGACATCCAGACATAACATCCATTAAGCAGGGTACAACTCTCAGATATTCATACACATGGGGGTGTAATAAACCATGACAAAGTGGCCAACTGACATGTAATGGCAGCTATGTGATACCTCATGGGAGTCCATGTCTACGAAGCAAAAGCATTTGGCTCCCGGGGGTTTTCCTCTGACCAGACGAACGTTCCTCTCATCAAGGTAGGCGAAGGGGTCCAGGGATTTCAGAATGGTCTCCACTGTAGTGGTGGGCTTCACATTCTTTATGATCATGGCTGTGAGGAAACACGAACAATCACACTGATCTTGAGCTTTCCTTAGAAACAAACAAATGTTTTAAATAAACAATCACACCATCAACTCCTTACTAGGGTTCCCTACTCCCCAAAGATTACATTTCTAAATACCCTACTCCCCAACTATTCCAATTCTAAATACCATACTCCCTAACTATTCCAATTCTAAATTCCCCAATGATTCCCATTCTAAATTCCCTAACGATCCCATTCTAAATTCCCTATTCCCCAACAATTCCCATTCTAAATTCCCTACTCCCGGACTATTCCAATTCTAAATTCCCAACTATTGCAATATTGCCCCAGCTCACTCACTCTTGCTCTCCTTAAAGATGGGGTCCATCTGATGTGGGCCAGGGCCTTGGCGGGGAGGGTTGCGGCTGGCCCAGGACTCTGCCTGCTGCTCAGCCTCCTGCTGTCTAAGTTGCTGGTCCACCTGCTGCTGCCAGGCCTCTGGGGTAAGGTCCGAGCTGCGCTGCCATGAGCCCTGCTGGGACAGTGGGTCAACTGGTGTCTTGGCTTGGGAGACATCCTGGCTGTGGTGCTCATTCTTGGCCTTGTCGACCAGGAGCTGGCCTGGGCATGGCAGTAGGGGTTCCTGGGTCGGGGGGCCTGCCTTGTGCCCTGGTTCCTGAAGCAGCAAGAGAAGGCATATCAGTTATTTAGTGGTGGTTGTCTCAACCTATGGCTTAACATAAGGAGCACAGGCAAATCAAATCCAGCATGCATACAAATCTTGGGGTGGACATTACCAATAAGAAAAATAACTATGCTACTAGCATGCTTAAAACAAGAACAAAGGTAAAGGGAATAACTCACTTCCAACTACAAAAAGGCCCTAACTGTGATATCCAACACTTACTAGAGCTTCCTTGCCACTTCTGTCCGGCTGGACGTATCGCATCAGAGCTGTTTTAGTGCCAACCTTCAGGGATCCCTGAAAAACAGGAAGAGAGTGAGCTAGATTCAAACTGAGGAATCTGCTTCCTTGCCAACCAAGTGACTCACAATTCTAAATGTTCCAAGAGAATAAGACTCCCATCATGCACTGTGGCAGCTTTAGTCCTCCTCTGTGGTGAGGGTAAAGGGGACGACCATTATGGTTCTAACAGGGATATGGAACTTAGATCGACCAATACCTTCCTCCATGCTATAGCATTACTGTTTGCCAGGAGGTGGAAATTCTAGATTTTCTCATGTACAGTACTTTGGGGAGGAGATTATGAATTTCATATTAGTGGTCTTACTAGATAAAGCTAGAAAGCTATATTCTTTGACAGTATAGGGCTCAAATATGTACTTAAAATGTGTACTTAATCCAACATGAAATTCAATATACCATTGTGTCGGCAGTGCTCTGTAAATGTATATGACACTAATCTGCATACTGACATGACTGCATGATTTGACATGCAAGCTGTAGGTTGGTAGACTCAACATCTCTAGTTTACCTAAAATGGTGAGTGGCAGTTATATCTACAATAACCCATACTTGCTGAGTTCAGTATCGTTAACAGGGTTAGGATTGTAAGACCCAGGAACCAAGACGAGTGTATTTGAAACTTTTTATGTAGTCGTTGATGGGTAAAGATACAGCTGACTACATGAAACAATTGTGAGGAAGCGCATGTTTCTAGAATCAATATCTTAGGTAACTAAATCATAACCATTGGATGGTAGACCCAAAACCATTGTATCAACCAGCTACCCAATGGGGTAAATTAACATAGAAGACACATCAAAGGAACATGTAACACCTGTCACTGGTTCTGCTTCTTTCCAGCCTTGAGCAGAGCCAGATATGGCTGGCCTAGATGATGTTCTGTTGCTTAAGAATGTATTGCATCACGATTCCCTCAATATGGGAACCAGAATAGGCCAATATGGTTGGAAGAATATCAGTTTTCTATACCCATGGCGTGCACCACTGACATTCACCTGTGCTACCATGGCTAAACTTTACATGGCTCTATACCAATGGGACCAATAGAAAGGTCTCACAACAAAAGGAGAAAGTGAGCCAAGAACTGTGGTCAAGAGAAAAGATTCCTCTGCTGTCAAGTGGATGGGCATCAAGAAGATGTATGCTTGTATTTAGCAGGCAAGAGTGGATCTGATGTGGAGGATGCATTTAGAGATGGAGTCTATCCATTCAGCAATGCAAAGGAATAAAGTTACTATGGTAGATGCACAGCTCTCTCTGTGTAGAGAAAGATGAATGAAATCGAACATTGTCCACTTGTTGAGATCAACGAATGAGTAAAACCCTCAAGACAAACAGTCACAGAGTATTCTAGAACATATCTAGTAAGTACCCCCAAGACACAGGTAAAGTTGGCCTTGTGGATAGCCAAAGGTGATGGCAGGATATTGCCAAGAAGGAATAAGTCAAAGGAAAAAGGGTCACAGCAAACTGTAAACAGATGAACTTTCCAATATTGCCACCAAAGGACCGTTGAAAGGATAATGGCCACCACCAAAATTAAAAGCAACTTCGTGTACGTTTAAAGTCTGTGTAAAGTTGAAAGGAAAAAAAACAAACTAATACGGACTTGAACGCTAGCTCAGAAATGGCTGCCTTACTCGTGTAAGCACAACCCATCCCAGAACAGCAGTCATTTTTTTACATTTTTAGAATCTATTGAGCTTCAAGTTCCATAAATAACTTTATAATGGAATATGTAAATGATTCAAAGCTAATATTATATTTAAACTGAGTAGTCTGTGATCTGGAAAAGACCATAGGATCCTTAATATATTATTCTGCAGGTAATAACCATAACACCAATAGCTACTACTACCAGCCTGATAAAAACAAAGTTAAAATGACGCAAAAAAACTAAAACATGAAGGATCTGACATTGCTATCTAAAAATGAACAGATATCACTGTAAAGAAAAGTATCCAACTAAGACCTGGATGGACAGAGGACCAAGAATCCAGGAACAAGACCCATTATGATAATATGCCTATGGGCTTAGACATACAACGTACCTTATTTCTTATTCCATGTATCCAAACATTTACCTCATTTATTGTTTTGAGACTACGTTATTTTTTTTCTCTCAGAGATGGTTTTCTTTGTTTTCATTTCAAAATTCATTCCGATTTAAGAGAATTACATTACAGCAAACAAATCTGGAGAATGTTGTTCGAAGTGGTTTCTCTTTTTCTTTCCTTTTCAATGCCAAGTGCATCACCAGAAGCACGCCTCCTCTTTGACCTCATTATTAAGCTATTGTCCCCTTGAACATACGCCAACGATGTCAATTCACACACCCACAGGTAGGGAGTAACTCCCATAAATTATCCCAAACAATAACCAACCCTGCTCCCACCTCTCCCCCTTCTAAAATGCCCGCCCCCAGCCCAAGCCTTCTTCCTGCCCGAAGGCACAGCCGATGTAGAGAGATGAGGATGGGCCACCTGGTTGGATTCCATGAAGTGGACTGCATCCTCGAGGTTTAAAAACTCCACATAGGCCGTATCGTAGCTGTAACCTGGGGACAGCATTTGAAATACAGATGGATTTGCGTTAGTCAATTCCAGTAAGGACAGCAGTTCACGAAAGGAGATCACATTCAGCATTTTTGTGGTGATGGTGTAGCATTTCGATGAATACATTGGGGGAAATTGAACATTGTCCTAATTCTTCATTTTTTGACATGTATGCCAATCTCTCCATACCTTTGCAGCACAAAATGCATTCTAGTCATTTATCTTTAATATTTGAGTTGGCAATGTTGTCCTTAATTAAAAGCCAGCACCAACATATTTTCCAGATTCAACTATGGATTGAATGTTGTCTGTAAACATACTCCCAAGTACACCAACTACAGCTTACTTAAAATGTCCCTCTTAAGGTAAATTCCTGCAAGCATAGCATAACCTAAGTGCTACTAAGGCCTATGTGTACTGTGTATGATTTAAGTGCTACTAAGGCACAGGCCTACTTTGTATGAAAGAAAGTATGGATTGTCTTGCTGTACTTTAAACCTGCCATAATAGTTTGTCACTCAGAAACTTGGTATTGTAGCTTCTCAGGGATCCAAAATGTAACGTAGATGGCTGATGCAGTCCTACAATCAAATCATTGAGAAAACTTTAGTCTAAGCTGAATGACGAGAAAAGCAACACCAAGAACCTGAAGTACTTACATAGTCTAATATAAACTTGCTGCCTATATTCTATCGTAATCAGATAGTTTTTTGTTTCAATAAAATAGAAAATGGTGTATAAGGAAAAGGTGTGAACAACATAAGAGATTGCGTGTCATAAGAACTTTAGTGACTGATAGTCACTGTCAAAGACTGCTGCAATAAGGATGTTTGGACAGTCTTCCTACATTGTCAGGAATGAAAAACACTAATGGCTACATACTTAGAAAACTTGGCTGTTGAACTGATGAGCGATTGCATCAAGACCGAGAACATCGGAGGCAACAAAGACACTTTGAAAAGAATATGAGCGTATGATTCGAATAGCGAAACAGCGAAACAATTCGTAGGAGATTCGAGATATCGTTCGAGTTGAGCATGTCCACACGGGGACTTTGGTCTCACCTGGCACAACATTCTTGATTTTCATGCCCTGCATTGGGACACCATCGCGGACTGCAAAGGCACCAAGGATCTAAAAGATAATTAAATATTGTTAGGCTCTAACCTTAACACACACACACACCTATAGGTATATAACTAAACTTCTATCACCTAACTGCATGATTTTGTGCAATCAGAAAAGTATCAAGTCAAAAGCTAAATGTCTGTGTTTTGATTCCTACCTGCTCCATTGTGGCCGTCTTAGGAATTCCAGTGATGCAAATTGTGTGAGTAACCTTGTCCTTCACAGATGCACTCCGGTAATCCTGATCCTTTAGTTGACAGTTCAAATTTAAACAGGTTAAAGCAATTGAAATTCATATAAATTACAAAATGGACCACCAACGGATGTACAATAACATTTGTATGGAATTTGTATTTAAATAAATAAAAAACAGTTACATTTTCAATGGGTTTAGTCTAAATATTTGCTTTACTAACCTGGGAACCAGAGTCACTGAATTTTGGAGCCGGGACTGCTTTGGATTCTTTTAGAACTTTGTCAGGTCCTGGCAGCTCCTCATGTTTGTAGTCAAAGACTATCCCTGGACCTGTTCTGTAATCAATGTCCCTGTAGTCCTGGTCTTTGCCTTGGAAGTCTGGCCCTGGAACCAGTTTAACCCTATCTGGGCCTTGTTCAAGCAATGCATCCTTCGGCCCTTTGAAACGAGTTTTATCGTTTGGCCCATGGCCCAGTGGAGTTGGTGGAGTCTTCTCTAGGATGTATGGGGGTCTGTCCTTCTCCAAGAGGTATGGGGGCCTGTCAACTCGATTTGGTGCATTTTGATTCTGCTTGGGATCCCCATGTTCGGGCCAGCGCTTGCCGTCATTCTCTCTGTTCGGCATGTTTGGCAGGAGCCCAGGACCCATGGGTGGAAAGGCAGGGTCCTGAAGACTTCTACGGCCAAAAGGTGGCAGATCCATGCCAGGGATATCTGTGGGTGGCTTTTTATCCCAGTTCTGGGAACGTGGAGCTTCTCTATTGGGGCGAGGGAAGTCAAAAAGAGGCCCGTCTTTTTTCCCAGGGAATTCTGTAGATGGCATGTTCCTTTCTTTAAAGTTTGCCGGCTCTCCAAGAAGACTGCCTTCTCTGGACACTGGAGGGAATCGCTGTCCCTGCATCTCTTTGGAGAAAGGAGGAAGACCTCTGGTCATGGGGGATGGATGAGAGTCCTTCTCCTTCTTACGGTTCTTCCACTCCTCTGCAAGCGACACCTCTTCCATTTCTGGGAATTCTCTGTCTCTAAGGGTGCCTTCTGGATCTGTACCCACAAACTTGGGTCTGTTTGGGCCACCAAGATCTGGAGGGCCGCCAGGCCTACCCCTGACATCCATTAGAGCCCCATCATTGTCGGCAAATCTTACGGGAGATCTATCCCTACCTCTGAATTCAGCTGGAGGTCCAACGCGGTTTCTGAAGTCCGTATCAGACTCAAATCTTTTCCTTGGATTCAATGGAGGGGCACCCCTCCTGTCAAAGTCCATCATTCCCCTGTCTCGATCTCGGTCTCGTGGAGGCATGTCCATATTAAACCCATCAATGTCATCCATGCCCATCGGGGGCCTGTCTATGGGTGGCCTGTCCCTATCACGCATGTCTCTGAACCCCTCATTTCTACCCATAGGCTCCATGGGAAATCCTCCTCGCCTTCCATCCATGTCTGGATTGTTGAAGCCTGGCATATCCTTGCGGAACATATCCCTGTCTCTCATGTCAATAAATCTGTCATTTGGCTCTCGTAGATCTCGTGGAGGCATGCCTCTCCCTCCCATGCCTCTCCCCCTCATTCCTCTCCCTCCCATGCCTGGCCCAGGCCCCATGAAACCACCAGCAGCTGCATTAAGCAGCTTGTCCCTGATTGACATTTCATACTGCCTTCTGAGGCTGAAGTCTGGCTCTTCTCCAGGTCTCCCCAGGAAATCCCTAGGTGGTTCTCCTCTCCCTCGTATGTCATGTGGTTCCATATCACGGTCCCTCATATCAGGTGGACAGTCCATCCTCCTCATGTCCATAGGAGGCCCCCGATCCTGTGGTCCCCTAGGACCCATGTTCATTCCGTCTCTACCCCTGAAATCAGACATAGGGCCATCTCGGCCCCCAAACATTTCTCCACGATTGTCCCCACTGGAACAAAAAAGTCAGAATTCATACTTTGGGCTCTAAACATATACAAACATTTTTAAATTAAGTAGCTCTCAAATCAAGTAACCACCATAAGAATGTAAAATCATGAACTTTCTCTTGCAAGATAGTTTTTCTATTTGCATACAGCCATTGCCACCATCTGCTTACCGAAAGGGTGGGCCCCCTTGTGGTCCTCTCCTGGGTCCGTCCCACATCATTTTCAAATAACCAGCTTATCTGACAAGCACAAATATGTAATGTCAAATCCCAGACAGTAGTTTAACTCCAATGCATTTTTTTCCCTTCACAGTATAAATACCCCTTCTGTCGGGAGATCGATAAGCATAAAATGTAAGTAAACAAAAACAGTGTAGCTACTACAATGCGAGATGGTATTGATACCATAGTCTGCATCAACCACCATCTTTATTTAGCCTCGTATGTCGTGCCAATGAATAGTCGTTAGCAAGCTAGATATGTGACATGGGTATTAAGATAGGGCTAATACTTGTGCTACTAACGTTAGCTAGCTAAATTGAGTAAGATAGTAGCTAGCTCCATTCAGTCAATATTTACCACACCATTTGTTGATCAGTTGAAACTAGCTAACGTTAGCTTACTGTCTGGCTAGCTATCAAGTATGTTGATGAAAAACAAGCAAGGTAGACGATGGCGTGCATTGCCAGTTAATGACGACGTTTCATCTAGCTAACTAACGTTATCCGTGCTGGCAACCATGTCTAGCTAGCTACAGTAACGCCAACGTTAAACTGCCTCCATCGGCTTTGTATTCCAAGCCACGAGCGAGCTCATATACTGGCAGGTACCCATCTGTTTTCAAAGAATACGCGATATAATATTTTTATTTTACGCCAGATGTTGATATGAGCGTTAAATAATCATATTTCATTAATTTCTACGTATTTTCATAGGGGAGACTCACCTTGATATTTCTTCTGAGAAACAATCGGGGAATAAATGGAGACCGGAAATTTTAAGGAACTGATATTTCCGGGGAGGGTAACTTTTAAGTGGGAATTGTAGTCCTCTGACAGTATGGAAACTACAGTATCCACTGATGGCAGCAAGTATAATAAGAAACGCCGTTTGACGCGTCAAATAACGGGCAGGCATAAGCTATGGACAACGAACACAATTGCATTTTTATCGATGGCAATTTGAATGCACAGAAATACTGTGACGAGATCCTGAGCACCATTGTTTTGCCATTCTGTACATAATTCCTGGAAGTTGAAAATGTCACAGTTCTTCCATGGCCTGCATACTCACTAGACATTTCACACGACAGCGTGTTCCAGTTCCCACCAATATCAGGCTCCTGAGTGGTGCAGCGGTGTAAGGCATTGCATCGGAGTGCAAGAGGCGTCACTACAGACCCTGGTTTGATCCTGGGCTGTATCACAACCAGCTGTGACCGGGACTCCCATAGGGCGCCGCACAATTGCCCCAGCGTCATTGTAAATAGGGTTTGGCTGGGGTAGGCCATCATTGTAAATAAGAATTTGTTCTTAACTGACTTGCCTGGTTAAATAAAAAAATATCCAGCAACTTCATACAGTAATTGAAGAGTAGACAACATTCCACAGGCCACAATAAACAGCCTGATCAACTCTATGTGATGGAGAGGTGTCGCGAGGCATGAGGTGGTCACACCAGCTACTGACTAGTTTTCTGATCCACGCCCCTACCTTTTTCTTAAGGTATCTGTGACCAACAGATGCATATCTGTATTCCCAGTCATGTGACATCCATACATTAGGGCCTAATGAATCTATTTTAATTGACTGAATTCTTTATATGAACTGTAACTCAGTAAAATCTTTGAAATTGTCACATGTTGAGTGTATATATTTGTTCAGTATAATAAATAAATCCACACATAAAAAAAGCTAAAATACTCACTCAGATGAATGTATTTTCTCGACATATCTGTATGTTTTTAATTATGTATGTTTTATCTAATTATTCAAACTTTCATTAATTTATATATTTATTCATGTATTTCTTTATCCCATATGGAAATGAGGGGGTGTCAAACGTCCATGGCTGGTATCTAACACACCATTGGTTGATCAATATCACGCCTTGACTGCATGACACCAAAGCAATTCTGAAGTTTAATACATCCACAGAGCAATTTCAGCAAATGTTTATTTATTGGTAAATTAATTCACCATTGACTTCTGTTGATTTACTACAACTAGTCGAATCATGTCATATTTGGACTAGAATTAACAAGTTGTTATATGTTATATAAATTGAACAAAACACAATTATTTAATTTTACCAAAAAATAACAATCCGTTGAAATCGCACTGTGAATGTATTGAATTGGCTATGGTCCATGAAATGTTCACACAAATATTGGCAACGTAGCTCTAATTGCAGGACTTTAACTGTGTTGAAATCAAGTCATTATTCAGCCTATTGTGTTTAATGACCATTCATATCGCAATACACAGCCTTACCTATGGATCTTGGGTCCATAAATCCTGAATCCAACAGTGAAGAGTTTAGAGAAATATTAGCATCATAGCTCATATCGCAGGACTTTCACACCACTGTGAAATGAGTAACATTTTATAACCTTTATTTAACTAGGCAGGTCAGTTAAGAACAAATTCTTATTTCCAATGACGGCCTAGGAACAGTGGGTTAACTGCCTGTTCAGGGGCAGAACGACAGATTTGTACCTTGTCAGCTCGGGGGTTTGAACTTGCAACCTTCCAAATTATTGGTCAAAACCATAAACATAAATGCTAGAATTGATAAGTATATCAGTGCGCTGGAAAACGGATTAAATTAACTTTACACAAAAAACAATGCGCTAGATAAACTCAAGAAATGTTAACTTTTCTTGGATAAACTCGCTCAGCAAAGGTGTTCGAACGACGCAAGCTCTCGAGCGAGAACAGCGTAGGTAAAGTTAGTTGGCGCCATTTGACATTAGTTGCTGTTCCTTTCATACTAATCGGATGCTTGCAAACAAGGATGGAATTTAAGGGTTTTGGGTACTTGCCAGATGGGCTTTTGGAGACAGCAATTTCTACGAGGCCGGAAACATTCGGGTTGAAAATCTGTGCCATGGGATGTATGAAAAGATACAATTTCACTAGTTTTGCACTTTTTCTAATTGTCCAGTCAAAATAGTAGCCTTAGGCTAACAGGCTAGATTAATTTCCATCCCTGCTCGCAAGTTTCTGTAACAATCTAGATAGCAAGCCAACCAAAACTATTTTACCTGTTGAGAAAGGGGCACTTGGATGAAGTGGAGCAGGAGGCCAGAAAAAAAATCTGATTCTACGAGTAAATGGAAACAACAAAAAAAGACTCATCGCTGTTACCAGCAACTTGGCAATTTGTAGCCAGGCTAACCCACCAGCCTTAGCATATCATGTTTTGTGACAAACCTGTAACCTTAGATAGCTAATGAAACAACCAAACACCACAGATTAATATGATTATATTAACATATGGAAAACGGGTTAAATTGGTTAGGGGCTCGTAAGCAAGCATTTCACTGTAAGGTCTACACCTGCAGTATTCGCCGCATGTGACTAATGCAATTTGATATATCTTATTTATGTTATATATTAACTTAGTCATGTCTCAAAATTAAGTATATCAAACATTAGTCAACTTTCTCAGTGCATCCAGTAAAGACAACCACATAACTCGCTTGCTAACTAGCTACATAGGCAATAAAATTAACTTTTTTTGTGTGTAATTTCAGGATCCCCGATGCAGGATGTGATGACAGGATTACTTTTCTGGAATGAAATGAGGATGATACATTGGTATACATTGTGCATCAAAAATATAACTTGTGAATCACCATTCATTTTATTATAGATTTCAGTCAAGGAATACAGAGACAAAATATGAGGGACATTACTCAAAATACAAGAAAATGTTGTCGCTAAATTAACACACATACTAATAGCATACATTAACCTTGTAGCACACTTGTAAATGTGTGAGGCTTGATAAAATCATTGCTTTGTTCCGTCACATACTTATGTGGTGGCTCCCATGATATGAATAAGTGAATTAAGAATATATTTTTCAGCTTTACAGGTATTCATGGGAAAAGAGGAAAAAACAATGTGTCAAGTGTATAATCTGTAAATTACAAATATGTTCTACTGTCCCTAACTGGTCATGGCATATGGGAGAACAAACTCATACCGATCAGTCACAATTAAAGTGATTCAAAAAACTCATACTGATCAGTCACAATTAAAGTGATTCAAAAAACTCATACTGATCAGTCACAATTAAAGTGATTCAAAAAACTCATACTGATCAGTCACAATTAAAGTGATTCAAAAAAGTCTGTTTTATATAGCAATACCAATATTGCTCAATTCATAGATTTACATAATAATTTGGCAACCCTTCAGCTCAGCTAAAAGATGCTTAAAACATAGATACCACACCGTGTAACAGGCTTGACACTACCTTAAACTAATTACATACAACATGAGCTACTATTTGCAAAATCTTAATAAAGCCTTATTGGGACCATGAATCAACCAGACAGACGTTTTCACAGGTTTCTTTCGTCTTTTCATAAACGGGAGTATAAAGACAAAATATGCAGTTATTAGTTGCTTTGAGGATAATTTCTCACTAACATATCGACTAGGGTACAGTAGCAAACAGATTTAGAAATTGCCTCTCTAAGAGATGGAACCAAGGAGGCAGGACATTACAAACATGTACTGTAGGTGTCTAAGAACTGCACTAAAAGGTGTGATTCAGATTCAAACAGATACATTTATAGAATTGAGATTTCCATGAAATTAAAAGTAATTAATTGAAGAGAAAGTTTGAGACAGACATTTCCTAGACCTGCTCAAAATAATTAGTATTCCTCACACGCTTTGAACCATTTTCAAAAGGATGAGTATCCTTAAAACAATGCTTAATATAGACAGACCATCTCAAACAATCACAGATATAACAGACCGAGTGAGATGTTGCTGCACTAATGCTGCAAGAAGGAGGGTGGGGCGGAGTGTTATTGACAGGGTGTGTGTGGTGGGGTTGTACTGGTGCTGCTCTGTCTAGCCATTCTGATCGTCCTGTGTTTGTGGGGGTGTTTGGAGGGGCACTGCGGCGTCCCCGTTACACCGTTGCAGGGGATCTGCCTCTGGCTCATCAGGAGTGATGATGGCGGGTAAATTCTGTGAGTCGGGGACCTGGAGGGTGACCGAGGCCTCTGTGCTGACAGGGGTGCCCTCAGGAGCATCAGCTGAGGGTACTGGAGTGTTGCTGGAGGTGACAGGGCATGTAGAGCCCCCAGGAACCGGGCTGGAGGCCCCTGAGTCCCTCTGTTCTGGAGCTCGAAGCCTCTTCATCATTGTTGTGACCCGTACAGCTTTCTGTGGAAGAGGAAGACCATAGAAAGATATTTTTAGAATGCTATCATCTAAGTAAAGAATCTGTGCAGTGAATGAATATAACTTCATATGCACAACATTCATACATTAAACATTCATACATTATGCAGTGCAGCCAAGTTACACAATGATTGTAAAAAGTACCAAAAAAAGGTTTGTTTGACAGAAAGGAAGAATACCTTCCACTTGGCTTTGGCAAAGTTCTTTTCAATTTGCCCACACACTCCATCCCTGATGTTCTTATTGGACGCTGCATTCCCAGAAATCCTGAAACAAGGGACAGGTAAACAGAAAACCAATCAAAACACATACACACACTGCGAACTTAAGAAGAAACAATTGTTATGTATTTTAATCTTGGATCGATCCATACCATTCATGGTTGATGGCCTCCTGTGCAGTCAGTCTTTGATCCTGCTCCACTTCCATCAGACTTGCCACCAGGCTTTTCGCTGTACAACAAATAAAAAAATGGAATAAAATTGTATTTGTCAAGTGCTGAAAACAACAAGTGTACACCTTACTGTGATATGCTTACTTACAAGACCTTAACTAGCAATGGAGTTAAGAAACATATTTACTAAATAAACTAAAGTAAAAAAATAAAAGAGTAACAATAACGAGGCTATATACAGGGGGTACCGGTACCGAGTCACTGTGTGGGGGTACAGGTTAGTCGAGGTATTTGTACACATCTTCTCTTTCTCTCTTCTGGTGCAACAGAAGTAGACACTCCTAAAAACCTTCATTTTCCCATCTACTGGTTCCTAAATGTGCTACGTAGTACTGCATTTTGATTTGATCTCAAATTATAGTGTTTTATACCTGAGTCAGAGATATCATCCCAGTACGGTGAGTCAAACTCATAGTCTCCTGACAGAATCTTGAGGAAAAGATTCTTGTCGTGATTATCATAGTCGTCATCTTCCATTTCGTCATAGAAAGGGGGGTTTCCAGACAGGCTGGAGAAAGAAAACAAGACATAGTTGATAGTCACCTGAGATGGATGATAACACGAGTACTGTATGGGCAAGACACTGTTAAACTCTAGTGAACACTCACAGAATATACACAATGACCCCGATGGCCCAGCAGTCCACTGGCCTTCCATACCTCTGACGTCCCACCACCTCAGGAGCTGCAGTAAGACACACACAATCCAATATTCATGAATAGAACATTGGAATGCTCAGGAGGTAGCAACATAGTATATAGCTCTCAAGTTGTCCAAACACCATTACTGTCATGTCAAACCCATTTGCCCCCATACGTCTATGATCTGCCCCATTCCCTAACAACTCACCAAGGTACTCTGGGGTTCCACAGGGGTCCTTGATGAGTCCGTTCTCCAGCTTGGCCAGGTGGAAGTCACTGATTACTATTTTGGAGTGCTTCAGGCGATTGAAGTACACCAAGTTCTCCAGCTGTGTGAAACAAAACAAAGTGTATGTCTGAATAGATATTTTTGGTATGTAGAAATATGACAAAATGACAAAAATATACATAATCGGCAGGTTGGACAATTACTCAGGGTGCCATATAATTAATGTTCTTTTAATGCAGAGGGAAAAGTAGCTACCGTAATTTCCGGACTATAAGCCGCTACTTTTTTCCCAGGCTTTGAACCTCGCGGTTTATACAATGACGCGGCTAATTTATGGATTTTTCCCGCTTTCACAAGATTCATGTCGCCAAAAAACTGAGCACCGTCACATAATGTGACGTAAATCGAGCGCGCTCAAACTTCCCATCATTCTAATTACGGTAGTCATTTTGTCACCCTCATCATGGTAAAGACACGGAGAAATGCATATGATGCAGCTTTCAAGTTGAAGGCGATCGATCTGGCTGTTGGAAAAGGAAATAGAGCTGCTGCACGGGAGCTTGGCCTTAATGAGTCGATGATAAGACGTTGGAAACAGCAGCGTGAGGAACTGACTCAGTGCAAAAAGACAACAAAAGCTTTCAGAGGGAAGAAAAGCAGATGGCCCAAATTATTTGCAGCCACTCGACATCAGTGTAAATCGTGCATTTAAGGTGGCGCTCCGTGTTCAGTGGGAGGCTTGGATGACAAGTGGGGAGAAATCCTTCACTAAAACGGGCTTCATGCGAAGAGCAACTTATGGTCAAGTTTGCCAGTGGGTCCTGACAGCGTGGAGCATTGTCAAAAAATCCACTATCATCAACGGGTTTCGAAAGGCTGGACTGCTGCGTGTTGAAGAGGGCAGCATGAGCTCAGCGGGGAATTTGCCTCCGGATGAAAGTGACAAGAGTGACAATGAAAACGATCCAACATCGGATGAAGCAATTCTGAGGCTATTCAACTCTGACACCGAAGGAGATGACTTCAGTGGTTTCAGTGCACAGGAGGAGGAAGATAGTGACCAATGAATTTCTTGGTAGGCTACTGTTTACTGCTATTTAAAAAACATTTTGTTACAAGCCTTGTTTCGTTAAAGCATATTTATTTTTGTTACAAGCCGTGTTTCGTTTAAAAGCATATTTATTTTTGTTACAAGCCGTGTTTCGTTTATAGGCTGTGTAAAGTTCATTTGGTTCAATGTCCCGGTAGGCACCTACGGCTTATAGACATGTGCGGCTTATTTATGTACAATTTTTTTTATTTTTTATAATTCAGTGCGTGCGGCTTATATTCAGGTGCGCTTAATAGTCCAGAAATGACGGTACATTTCTTATTTCTAATGCTGTCACCCGATTGAGTGGCCTATGGTGTAATAACCTCTATGAAACACCAGATGGGAGCAGTGTGCTGTGTGTGTGCGCAGTATACCTTGAGGTTCCTGTGGACGATTCTCTGGGAGTGCAGATAGGCCACGGCTTCCAACACCTGTCTGACAACGTTGCTGGTGTCCCTCTCCGAGTAGTAGCCTTGGTCTAAGATCCAGTCAAAGACCTCTCTGCCTGTAGCTCTGCAGAGAAGAACATCCAGAGAAAACCACTCATGTGTCGTATTTCTAAATTGTACTCTAGGCCTCTCGCAACATTCAAGAAGTAAAAATCAACTCTCAGATGAGTTTACTAAAATGAGATTCTCCAGGAGAATATGGAAAATTGACATTTCACACAGGGGTTGAGAAAGAGAGTATGCATTGGCAAGTCTGCAGGACGTAGGTACACTCCCTAATGGTGTAATCATTGGAACGGAACCATGATGACTTCAAGAGAACAAATAAAAAGCCCTAACCAATGTCACTCAATAACCTCCAATAACACTCACAGCTCCAGGAAGAGGAAGTATTCCTTCCTAGTTTCAAAGACATCAACCAGCTGGAGGATGTTATGATGTTTAACCCTGTGAAAGAGGGAGGGAGTCACAGATGGAAACAGAAAAACAAAGTCATATATTGAGCAACTTTAAACCAAGATTGACTAGGAATCATTAAGACATAACATTTGATCAAATGTATTAGTTGTTTAATGATTTAATAAACATTAGAAAATTGGACCATTTCCCATTCAAGTTAAATTCAGATGAAATGCCTACTCATGCATTGAATAAAATCAGTATAGTGCAAAAATGGACATTACTTGTAATATTGTATGAGTGACTTGATGATATTTGGATCTGTATGGAAAGTGGACCATTTCCAATTTCAGTGAAATTTGGATGAATTAATTCAACCTAGAGATCGGTCTCATTACAGCAGTAAACTAACGTGTGCTAATAATACATTTTATTTGGTCTTTCAAGGAATTTTGATTGGCATATTCTATTAAAAAATGGAAGTTAATGTCTAAATTAATTTAATCACCAAAGTATTTTAATTACATTTGAATATATATTTTTTTCAATTACAGATTGTGGTCTGTGACTCTTTCATTACAGGTCCTACTCCATGCTAATTTCAGACTAGACTGCTAAAGAGATATTGCGTTACTGTAACTAGAAAAGGTACATTTCCTTTGCTTGCTTCAGAGTTTATGGTAGTCAAAGAACTTTCCATTGTTAAAGGCTAATGGAGAATTCAAGCAGAACAGGAGTGGTGTTATGGGAACGTAATGGGGATGTTATGGGAACAGTATGTGTAACTTCAGTAATTAGTAACAGGTATTAAGTCATTTGTAGTTAACTACCTCTATGGTGTTTTTTCCATTTCAATTGCATAAATGTGAAATTTTAACAAAATGATTAATGCATTTTGTATTCTTTCCGTTCTGCTAGCAAACAGGGAATCTTTGGAGAATTTTTTTTGTTGACGACCTACGCAGAACATTTATTAAACTACCGACAGGACATTCAAAACTGTAATATCTTGTGCTTCACGGAGTCGTGGCTGAACGACGACATTATCAACATACAGCTGGCTGGTTATACGCTGTATCGGCAGAACAGAACAGCGGCACCTGGTAAGGCAAGGGGGTGCGGACTATGTATTTTAGTAAATAACAGCTGGTGCACGATATCTAAGGAAATCTCAAGGTTTTGCTCACCTGAGTTAGAGTATCTCATGATAAGCTGTAGACCACACTATCTACCTAGAGAGTTATCTGTATTTTTCGTAGCTGTCTACATACCACCACAGACTGATGCAGGCACTATGACCGCACTGAATGAGCTCTATTCCGCCATAAGCAAACAGGAAACCACTCACCCAGAGGCGGCGCTCCTAGTAGCCGGGGACTTCAATGCAGAGAAACTTAAATCCGTCTCACCAAATTTCTATCAGCATGTTAAATGTGCAACCAGAGGGGAAAAAACTCGACCACCTTTACTCCACACACAGAGAAACATACAAAGCTCTCCCTTGCCCTCCATTTGGCAAATCTGACCATAATTCTATCCTCCTGATTCCTGCTTACAAGCAAAAATGTAAGTAGGAAGCACCAGTGACACGATCAATAAAAAATGAAGCAGATGCTAAGATACAGGACTGTTTTGCTAGCACAGACTGGAATATGTTCTGGGATTCCTCCGGTGGGGGCGCCACGCTGATCCTCAATGCAGAGGCATCTCAGGGGTGCGTGCTCAGTCCCCTCCTGTACTCCCTGTTCACTCATGACTGCAAGGCCAGGCACGACTCCAACACAATCATTAAGTTTGCCAATGACACAACAGTGGTAGGCCTGATCACCGACAACGACAAGACATCCTATAGGGAGGAGGTCAGAGACCTGGTGCCAGGACAACAACCTCTCCCTCAACGTGATCAAGACATCTCCTTTGATTGTGGACTACAGGAAAAAGAAGACAGAGCACGCCCCCATTCTCATCGACAGGGCTGTAGTGGAGCAGGTTGAGAGCTTCAAGTTCCTTGGTGTCCACATCAACAACAAACTAACAAGGTCCAAACACACCAAGACAGTCGTGAAGAGGGCACAATAAAACCTATTCCCCCTCAAGAGACTGAAAAGATTTGGCATGGGTCCTCAGGTCCTCAAAAGGTTCTACAGCTGCACCGTCGAGAGCATCCTGACTGATTGCATCATTCCCTGGTATGGAAACTGCTCGGCCCCCATCCGCAAGGCACTACAGAGGGTAGTGCATACGGCCCACTACATCACTGGGGCCAAACTTCCTTCCATCCAGGACCTCTACATCAGGTGGTGTCAGAGGAAGGCCCTAAAAATTATCGAAGACTCCAGCTACCCTAGTCATAGACTGTTCTGTTGGTTACGTTGAGGGATAGGTTGCTATTCAGGCACCACACTGTTGTGTCGTCTATTGTTATTTTACTGCTGCTCTTTAATTACTTGTTACTTTTATTTCTTGTTCTTACTCATATTTTGTTTTTAACTGCTTTGTTAGTTAGGGGCTCATAAGTAAGCCTTTTACTGTAAGATATTCGGCACATGTGACTAATACAATTTGATTTGATTGATTTGATTCCTGTGGCATTCCAGATGCCACGGGTAAAGCTCTGAAATAATGCATAAGCCAAACTGAATGTAACTTACATCTTCAAGATCAGGATCTCATTCTTGGCAGCTTTTCTCACTTTCCTCCCATCCTTTTTCAGAAACTTTTTACAGGTGAACATTTTGAGTGTGTTCTTGTCCTTTGCTCTGAAGATCTCACAGAACTCCTCCCTAAACAAGGACCACACACAAGAGCAAACAAAATAAACATTTCACTAAAAGCTATACTGAGTGGAAGAAGCATTCTTTTACTATTTAGTTAAAGTCTCAGACTACGGAATGTCAGTCATTGTGAAGGAATACTCACGATTTAACAATCTGTCCCAGGTCATATTTATCAGTCACCTCTGAGGGATTGTTGTAATCCTTCTTCTCCCCGAGTGTCAAACAGCCAAATGGCATGGCAGCTCCTCAGCTACACAGGGAGATCACACCAACACCACCTGTTACCAAGACATAGCATATTGTTGCTATAATAGTACACATTGTACAACAGTAGATACCAAGTTCCACCTCACTACTAAACAACTTAAGAGCACCATGACCTAAGCCTATTGTATATTACCTTGCTGTTCTTATACAGTATACAGCATGTATACAGCATATGCAATGCTATGACAAAGTATGTAGCATTTCATTACTAACAATTGCAGATTTTTGTTGTTTTTAAATCAATGCTTTCAATCCATGCACAAAATAGGCAGAGGAACATCATGCACTTATCGTTTTCAAAATGTGTTTATCGAATATGCCCGTCATATATGCCTGTCACTTTGGACTCAATATTATTCACAAGAACTCTCCTGCAAAAAGATTGAACTCTCCAGTAATCTGGAAGGCTGCTTTCTTTTCACTCAATAGTGAGTCAGACAGCCCTTTACCACCTTGGTCTGCTCTCTGTATCTCATAGAGACTACTCTGAAAGGATGTAGCAGTGGGGAAAGATGCATGGAATAAAAGACAAGCTGGCAAATGTCTCAATGTAATAGAGATTTTTATGAATTTAGGATAACTTCCTGTTTTCATTTAGCTATTAGGCAGAATGGCAATTTACAACCTTTTAAAAATTACTTTTGGAACTGAATTGGTGTTCATAAATGTCCCTGGTCCAATACGTACACACTATTCAGCTTTGGACAATTCATACCACCAGCATCAGCAGTAGATTTGGTTATTTCTGAACAGAGCATACAGTTCCCTGAATACATAAATATGATCCTCTTTGGATGGGTTTCTGGTTGCTGAACAACCCTGTTGATTTGGCAGTAGAAAGCAGAGTGAAATAAAGTGGGAGGATGAGGAGGAGAGTGCATTTGACTGAGGTGCCATCTCATTGGAGTGTCATCAGTCATGTCCCTATTAAGAGAAGAAAAATTATGGCGCATCTCTGGTGGAAAATCAATGCGAGTTTCACTCCGTGGTAGAGGAAAATAACACGTCCTTATGGAAGGATCACGAATACATGAGGAAACAATGGGAAAATGAATGATAAACAGGAAAGGCATTTGGCCTTTGTAAATGAACCATTATACCAAAGCTGCAGTAATAGCTACTGATTTCAAATCAGTTCTAATCTTGTTGTATTAGGAGCAAAAAAATAGTTAGGTACAAGCAGTGGTGTAAAGTACTTAAGTAAAATTAATTTAAAGTACTACTTAAGTAGTTTTTTGGGGTATCATTTATATTTTTGCCAAATTTTACTTCACTAAATTCCTAAAGAAAATAATATACTGTTTACTCCATACATTTTCCCTGACACCCAGAAGTACATTATGACAGGAAAATGGTCTAATTCACACACTTATCAAGATAACATCCCTGGTCATCCCTACTGCCTCTGATCTGAAGGACTCACTAAACACAAATGCTTTGTGTGTAAATTATGTCTGGGTGTTGGAGTGTGCCCCTGGCTATCAGTCAATAAAATAAAAAGAAGAAAATTGTGCCGTCTGGTTTGCTTAATATAATATATTTTTACTTTTGATACTTAAGTACATTTTAGCAATTCTATTTACTTTTGATTCTTAAGTATATTTAAAACCCAAATACTTTTAGACTTTTACTCAAGTACTATTTTACTGGGTGACTTTTACTTGAGTCATTTCCTATTAAGGTATCTTTACTTTTACTCAAGTATGACAATTTAGTACTTTTTCCACCACTGGGTACAAGTACAGTGTATGCAATAAAAGCACAGTCCGTTATTTCAGCAATTTCAACATTTATCATCCAAAAAAAGTAGCCATTGTATAGGAAGCAACCGAAATGCAAAGATCTAGGTGAGTAATTGAATTGATAAAAAATCTCATTGGGTATACACGATAGTACACTAATTGTCTTCTGACAACACTCAGACCGATCATTCATGATCTATGAGGCATCTCCTATGCTCAGTGTGAACCTTCACTTACGGCTGGGAAGCAGGTAAAGGTCTAAACCGACAGACAGGCAGAGGAGTCTATTGATTACGGTTCAAATCAGAAATTTGAGGACATGTGTTTGTGACCTATTGTTAGCAGTAAATAATGTCTTGGAACACGCTGATATTTAATAGCATGGGTGCCAGTCTGTTTCTGTTCTCTTGACAATTCTTTATGGAATTGTCATGGCTTGACAATGACAATGGAATAGGCAAAAGCACAACAAATCTGGGACCAGGCTAGAGACTTAATGGGCATTAGGTAAATGTTAACCTGGGTCTGAAGCTCTGAACCATGGGACCCGAAGGAATAACTCTCTCTAAATGGAAGACCCCTAAGCCATTTGAGATTTTCAAGCAACTCGAGAAAGTGCTGTATTAGAACACGGCTGAGTAAAAGCCTGCTTCTCCACTGAAAAGTGGGCCAAAACCGGGCTGCGAGTGATTCTTTTGCCCCCCCCAAAGATTTTTGCAAAAAAGACCAAAATCACTATGAATTAAGCTTATAATTATTTTAATTTAGGAAATCTGTTCCCAAGTATTCCCACAAATAAAAAGAGAGACATGCGATCGTATCTCAATCAGGGCTGTAGTGGAGGGTAAACACACGTAAACGCCATATACGTAACTTTCTATTTGTGAAATAGCGTTTACTCACCTTTTTATTTAGTTAGTTATCATTATTATTGCGTTCCCAATGTTGATTAAACCTCAGAATGCTAATATTCTTGATCTGAGTTCTAATCGCGCCTGCCTATCTGAACGAGTGGAATCATGATTCAGGTATGCTCCTTATGTTTGCATGCTCCCCCGGATTTGCCTTGTTAGCAGAGCATTCACTACTCTGCCCAATGGCAAACTTCGCCCACGGCACGAGATGGGAAACATACTACCTCAGTCCACATCAACGCTGGCAAGTACAGACGCCGCAAACAGTGGGTTTGTGAGATGCTTGTGAGACATTTTTGAAACATCCCTCGACTCCTATTGTGTCAACAGACCCCCCCAAAACATACTCTTTGTGAACAACTGGTAAAAATAGTCACTGATAGTTCACTCAGGTGGCCAGCTAACTCGCTAGTTCAAGCCAAGGGCTCTCGCTACATATAGCTAGCTAAGTGGCTAGAAGTTAGAAATTAACATTAAACAAAGCTCAGGAGGAGCAGTTTACTGAAATTAAGCTAGCTATAATCTTAACAAAAGATAGGCTCTCATAAGATAAGTTCTCATAACAAAATAACTACTGAGAAAGACAGTGGTGAGGCAGGTTGCAATGCAGGAGGCAAAGGAGACGCAGAGAGAAGTAAGCAGAGAGATGTTAGTAGTACAGTGGTTCCCAAACTTCAGGTCAGGGATCAATGTGGGTTCCCCGGAGAGAATCTGTAATCTTATCAAAAGCATTTACAACTTGTTTCTCTTCAAATGGGTCTAGAATACAACATTTTTGAGTAAACTAAGGGCCTTTTACACTGTTAGAATTGACTTTTGTATAATTGTGTTGGGACAGCCTGTGGTACCTAAAATGTAGTGAATTATAAAGACAATTTAAATATAAAGAAAATGTAATATTATTCTCATGTATATAAAAATCTATTTTTAAAATAGCTTAACAGAGTGTAGTGATGAACCAGACAGTGGTGAGGCTGAGGCAGGCTGCAATGCAGGAGGAGACAGAGAGAGAGAAAGCAAGCAGACAGAGAGGCTGTTGAGTAAAGCAATTCCTTCACTAAAAAAAGATAATCTGTGCAATCAAACAATACTGTTCTAAAAATGTTAGATGTGTTGGTTTATATCGGTGGTCGTTCGTCCCCAATCGCCCACTGGAGTTGATAGTTGACCCACTTTTTTTTACCACTACATCACCGGTCTCAATGTAATCAAGGTATGTTTTGGCTCAACTGTGGTCATTTGGAAATGATTATACTTACAGTATGATCAAGCCCCCCGACCGACCATCCACTCTGACAAAAATCATCCCGCGGCTGAATCTACACTGTACAAAAAAAATTACGCAACGTGTAAAGTTTTGGTCCCATGTTTCATGAGTTGAAATAAAAGATAACAGAAATGTTCCATATGCACAAAAAGCGTATTTCTCTTAAATTTGTTTAAATTTTTGTTTGTGAGAAAGTCTCCTTTGCCAAGATAGTCCATATACCTGAAAGGTGTGGCTTATTAAGAAGCTGATTAAACAGCATGAACATTACACAGGTGCCCCTTATGCTGGAGACAATAGAAGGTCGCTTGAACATTTGCAGTTCTGTCACTCACCACAATACTAGAGATGTCAAGTTGAGGGAGCATGCAATTGGCATGCTGACTACAGGAATGTCCATCCGAGCTTTTGCTAGAGAATTTAATGTTCATTTCTCTACCATAAGCCACCAGAGTGGCCCTTAGTGGAGGTGGGGTTATGGTATAAGCTAGGATCTGTACACAATTCCTGGAAGCTGAAAACATCCCAGTTCTTCCATGTCCTGCATACTCACCAGCATGTCACCCATTGAGTATGTTTGGGATGCTCTGGATCGACAGCGTGTTCCAGTTCCAGCCAATATTCAGCCACTTCAAAAAGCTATTGAAGAGGAGTGGGACAACACTTCACAGCCTGATCAACTCTATGCGAAGGAGATGTGTCGCGCTGCATGAGGTAAATGGTGGTCACACCAGATACTGACTGGTTTTCTGATCCACCCCCTACCTTTTTTTAAGGTATCTATAACCAACAGATGCATATCTGTATTCCCAGTCATGTGAAATCCATAGCTTAGGGCCTAATGAATTTACTTCAATTGACTGATTTCCTTTTAAGAAGTGTAAGTTGTTGCATTGTGCGTTTATATTTTTGTTCAATGTCGTTGTCTACCCCTGGACTAGACCACGTAAAGAACACTCCATTGTCTAGAGGAGCCCATCTCCCAGAATAGCACTCTGGGCCAGGAGAGAAGACTGAAGTATCATTTCAGAGCCAGAATGATTGCATCCAGAATTGTTTTTATTTCTAATAAACTCACAAAAAGCCAGAGCCATTAGCTATCTACAGTCTACACTCTGGCAGAGAAGTCTGTTTTTTTTGGCTGTTCATTACAAGAGCTTTCAAAGCAGTAATTAAATTCCATGTACCCATGGTGCTTCAACTCTAGCAGCAGCCCTGTCCGCGTTGGTTCGGAGCGGAGCAGGCAATATCTCCATCTGACTGGTAGACTGATAGTAATCAGCCAGGAGAGGGAAATAACAAACACTTTGCAGCAAGAGAGAAGAGCGCATAGTTCTGTTTCAGGTCGTGAATCAATCATCTGCACGGGAAGGAGAGAATGAGTTCCTGGAATGAAGACAGAGGAAAGGAGAAGAGGAGGATGAGTGTAGTGTGGGCCACAGTGGGACTCATTACTATATAACTACAGGATCAGGGCTCCAGAGATACATACTGCCTGACTCGTTGACTGAAAAGCACAGTGAAGCTGATACTGTAAATCAGCCTCACCTCATGCAATTCTACTACTGCAACTGGTAAAAATACATGGGCCATTTGTTCTGTGTTGTCATATCTCCTGCAACTATACTAATTTAATTTCTGTTTGATACTGTATATCTTTTTTCCATTCATAAAGAGAGTGGTACTAGTCCATTGTGTATGCTGATCCGGACCCACTCCACAAGAGAAACAAACCCATTCCACGACAGAAGTTATCTACACTGATTCTACAGTACCTCTAGTAAATGTAGCCTACTGTAAATGTATCCTACTGTAAAATTGACAACAAAAGAGTTTAGAATTAGAAAACAACGGGGATGATGACATATGATTGTCATGTCCATCTAGAGTTTAGCTGTACATTTGATAGTCAGCACTGTAATGGACAACACTATAGATCTTTAAGTGGGTCAAGTCTGTCAAAACCTTAGTCCATAGGTTTTGGATGACCTTATATTCGACATCACTCCCCAAATGTTTGTCTTAAAGGCATTAGCTTCATGAACTTCTTATTTTGTGGCTATCCTTTGGCAGCAACACCTGCAGCGGTATGTTTGTGCCTGTAATCCTCTGTCAGCTTGCAGCACATTCCATAGTCTAGGTGGTTGTATAACAGAGATAATATAAGAGTGGTGCCAGCAGGTTTGCCAGCACATTTTCATAAGCCGCTTGTGTGTGAGTACACACATTTTTGTTTTTACCCTTTACCCCTTCCATACATACACTAAAATAAGCCTCTGAAAATGTGTTTCTGGTTGCTCTGTAGTTTCCCTCGTCCTGCAAAGAGCCTAATTAAATAAAAGGTTAAATAAAAATCTTTAAAAACATTTGTTTAGGTGGCTCATTGCAGAAGCCTCGGTAGCCCAGCATCCTTGATCAACCAACCCTAAACTATTCGGTTTCACCAAAACAAAGTTTTCCATCCACAGAGACATATTCAATATCTCTAGGAACAATCCCATTTTCCGCCTGTGGGCTGCCATTGTAGTCCATTCTAGACCACGCCGTCACTTGAGAGTAATCGCTCACGTGATCACCCACTTCTACAGGTGGAAAATGAGAGACCCTGTGTAAAAACCTATTTTAAAACGCTTATTTGATTGGGAAGGACAGATTAAATCCGACAAATTGTAAGCGGTTGTTCCTAGAGATATTGTATATTAATGAGAAATGCTATTTTGGTGAAACCGAATAGTTTAGGTTTGGTTGATCAAGGATGCCAGGCTAAGGAAGCTTCCACAACGAGCAAACTGTAAACAATGGCAGTATGATGAGGCCAGTACAACACCTGCTGTTCTTCCATAATGAGTTTTGAACTCCTAGCGAATTACCACTAAACCCCACTTTTACATCATCAGCACCTCCTCGTCACAGGGAAAAATGCATGGCCAGGAAACAGGTAAACCAGGAGGGCTGGGCTGTTTGTGGGGAGGGCCTAGATAACTGGGAACATTAGGGAGTTGGAGCTGATAGGGCAGGCCACAGGTATCCTTTACACTTATCCCTAGCTCCCCTCCCAGTGGGGGAGTATCTGTGTATTATCTAATGAATATTTCAGTACTGCGTCCTCAGCACTATATCGTACACAATAGGAAAAATGTTAGATGGAAGATATTTCATGTTCACAATACATTATCTGGAGCCCCTCCTGCAGTCTCCTTTAAATCCAGGTAAAAGAAGGCAGGTGTAAGAGTATAGCCAAATACATACATGCTAACATAATGTGTAATAATTTACAATACTTGTGTTATTCATAATGTTTAGTCTGTGCATGTGTGTGTGTGTGTGTGTATATATACTAACTACAGTATGCACCTCCTTTATCTTGCACCTGAAAGCTGCAGAGCTCAGCATCACTAACTGGTGATTTGTGAGTGGTTTGAAGTCCAAAGTACAGTGTGCCAATCTTCTCCTGCTGAGCCCCCTTCCCTAGCATGGCTCCTGGGGGAATGGTCCCTATACAACTGCTGCCTGCCTGGCTGTCTCTGTATTACAGCATCAACTATTTTCTCACACACGCACATAACTGCTTCGTAATGACATGCTGCCTTGTGACACTTAGTTCTAAAATCCCATTACGGTTTCGCTATGCGCCTCTTGCTCTAATAGTGAAGTGTCGGCTCAGGGGTCACTTTTGAAATTGGTTTTATGTCTGGTAAACCCCTTGTTCGCTTTTTATTATATATTTTTGTTTTCCTAGCAAAGCAACAATTAAAATCAGTTTCAGCAAACAAAATGATTGCGAGACGCAGCATGAATCAGTGAGTATGATATAGCTAACAGAGATAATGCTTAGCATAATGCAAAAACATTCATAATACTTTGCTGTATTGCCTGAGCCTCTGTGCTAACTCAATCCTGAATACGCAAAAAGTCTTGTCACAACACCACTGAGACAAACAAGTTAGACATTGTTCTTTGTCAAAGACTCTGCCTTACAGCAATATCAACAGTCTGGAACAATGTCTATTTAGGACTATAATTCAGGATGCAACAACCACAAAACTACAGCATAAACAAATGCTAAATATACACTGAGTATACAAAAAGTATTCAAAACTTTAAGCTTTTTCCATGACAAACTGATCACGTGAATCCAGGTGAAAGCTGTAATCCCTTATTGATGTCATTTGTTAACAGGTTAAAGAAGGATTTTTGAGAAAATTGAGACAAGGATTGTGTATGTGTGCCATTAAGAGGGTGAATGGGTAAGACAAAAGATTTAAGTGCCTTTGAACTGGGTATAGTAGTAGGTGCCAGGTGCACCAGTTTGGGTCAAGAACTGCAGCGCTGCTGGGTTTTTCAAGCTCAACAGTTTCCAGTGTGTATCAAGAATGGTCCACCACCCAAAAGAACATCCCCAGCCAAGTTGACGCAATTGTGGGAAGCATTGGAGTCAACGGGTGTGAAATAGGACAAATAAGCACCCAGCACATTACGATCATTGTTAAAGATCGATGGATGACCAGAAAGAGGAAACAAATCATTAGCACTGGAATAAATGCTCACCTAAAATTAAACAAGGTCAATTTCTATGTTTCTTCTGGTTTGTATTTTAATCATTGGAAGGGAATGAAACGTCATTCATTACATACTGTAGCATAATGCCACAAGGCCAATGCTCCCAACATCCAAAACCATTTCCTATCTCTCCCCATTTAGTGTATTACCATCCTGTTTGTATGGTCATTGTCGGGAATTAATTCACTTTAGAAATTGTGGTCCATTCAGGTCTTTCATTGCTTGAATGGGTCACGTAAACAATACAAAAAACTTTATGTTAGGAGACAAAGCATTCAAATGAATTGAAAATGGATGGACATTGGCACAATAGTAAAGATTAGGTCTAGGATAATAAGACTGTCAGTCTGTTGACTGTGACAGACAAGGAAAACTGTCCGTGCATATTCTGTTTAAAGGAGACACACAATGTCCCTTTTATGAAATGTATGGAAGCAAAAGTAGACTGTGCTCTCACCTAACTTGCTGAAGATAATAAAAAGCCACTTATTACCCCTCAGTAGAAAACATCCAGCTTTTTCAATAGAATCAATCATTTCAATATGATAAAATATTCCTCTCCTTTTCAGGATGGGGAAGCCCTTCACTGTTGCTGATTCAGAAGGCTGGTCTTCTTTTGCTATTGAAATCATTTTAAATTGAGCGAAGGCAGAGAACCCAAAGGACGCACCTTTGCATCCTAAGGCAAAACCTTGGCCACCAATTGACATTGGCCAGAGGGAAATATGGGCAGTCCCATGATAACATAAATACCTATGAGGATGCTTAAGAGAACTAACCAAGTAACATGGAAAACAGTCAGAAAAAAAAATTGTAACATCAATAGATAATATTAATAGAAATAATAAAACGGCACAATCTTATAAATGCATGCTCATATTTGAAAGTCCTAGCAAGGCTATAAGCATATCAGCCCAGCCTGCTCAGTTCATTGGATTCAATTGTTAATAATAATTGAGAAAACAACCTACAGTGCCTTGCGAAAGTATTCGGCCACATTTCAGGCTTCAAACATAAAGATATAAAACTGTATTTTTTTGTGAAGAATCAACAACAAGTGGGACACAATCATGAAGTGGAACGACATTTATTGGATATTTCAAACTTTTTTAACAAATCAAAAACTGAAAAATTGGGCATGCAAAATTATTCAGCCCCTTTACTTTCAGTGCAGCAAACTCTCTCCAGAAGTTCAGTGAGGATCTCTGAATGATCCAATGTTGACCTAAATGACTAATGATGATAAATACAATCCACCTGTGTGTAATCAAGTCTCCGTATAAATGCACCTGCACTGTGATAGTCTCAGAGGTCCGTTAAAAGCGCAGAGAGCATCATGAAGAACAAGGAACACACCAGGCAGGTCCGAGATACTGTTGTGAAGAAGTTTAAAGCCGGATTTGGATACAAAAAGATTTCCCAAGCTTTAAACATCCCAAGGAGCACTGTGCAAGCGATAATATTGAAATGGAAGGAGTATTAGACCACTGCAAATCTACCAAGACCTGGCCGTCCCTCTAAACTTTCAGCTCATACAAGGAGAAGACTGATCAGAGATGCAGCCAAGAGGCCCATGATCACTCTGGATGAACTGCAGAGATCTACAGCTGAGGTGGGAGACTCTGTCCATAGGACAACAATCAGTCAGTCGTATATTGCACAAATCTGGCCTTTATGGAAGAGTGGCAAGAAGAAAGCCATTTCTTAAAGATATCCATAAAAAGTGTCGTTTAAAGTTTGCCACAAGCCACCTGGGAGACACACCAAACATGTGGAAGAAGGTGCTCTGGTCAGATGAAACCAAAATTGAACTTTTTGGCAACAATGCAAAACGTTATGTTTGGCGTAAAAGCAACACAGCTGAACACACCATCCCCACTGTCAAACATGGTGGTGGCAGCATCATGGTTTGGGCCTGCTTTTCTTCAGCAGGGACAGGGAAGATGGTTAAAATTGATGGGAAGATGGATGGAGCCAAATACAGGACCATTCTGGAAGAAAACCTGATGGAGTCTGCAAAAGACCTGAGACTGGGACGGAGATTTGTCTTCCAACAAGACAATGATCCAAAACAAAGCAAAATCTACAATGGAATGGTTCAAAAATAAACATATCCAGGTGTTAGAATTGCCAAGTCAAAGTCCAGACCTGAATCCAATCGAGAATCTCTGGAAAGAACTGAAAACTGCTGTTCACAAATGCTCTCCATCCAACCTCTCACTAAGCTCGAGCTGTTTTGCAAGGAGGAATGGGAAAAAAATGTCAGTCTCTCGATGTGCAAAACTGATAGAGACATACCCCAAGCGACTTACAGCTGTAATCGCAGCAAAAGGTGGCGCTACAAAGTATTAACTTAAGGGGGCTGAATAATTTTGTACACCCAATTTTTCAGTTTTTGATATGTTAAGAAAGTTTGAAATATCCAATAAATGTCGTTCCACTTCATGATTGTGTCCCACTTGTTGTTGATTCTTCACAAAAAAATACAGTTTTATATCTTTATGTTTGAAGCCTGAAATGTGGCAAAAGGTCGCAAAGTTCAAGGGGGCCGAATACTTTCGCAAGGAACTGTAAATATAATGCAAGACAAGTCCTTTTTTTTATGTCCATTACATGCAAGACATACTTCATGTAGTCCTCTTTATATCCTGTTATAATCCAACAAAGAAAGGAAGAAAAAAGGAACAGAGTCTAACGCCCGTTAATGATTGCAAGTAAAAATGTATCTTAGGCATCACAGTCTAACCTGCTGTATTCCTGTTGTATTGTGACATGGAATTTGTTCTTAACCGACTTGCCTAGTTAAATAAAGGCTACACAGAAACACACTGACCAAAAAGGTATTTTGTTGGCATTTACGTATGTCCCCATTACCATTAAAACATAATCAAAACCTATTTCTTTCACTTACTTGCTGTTTCGTTGTTCATTTGTTCAGTCGTTTCATTCTCAACCAGGATTTCATCATGAATGTCAAGCAGTGAAGTTTCAGCTGTCTGTTTGTGGCCTCTCTTCCTCGGTGCGCACTGTCACTGTGTCCATTTCCATTGCTTGTTCACAGCCTCAAGTACTTTTGTAAGTTTTAACCCCACGGTCTGTGCCGGCAGTTTTGTTGAGCAGGTGTTTCAATGCCATGACAGAGGGTATCACGTCTGCTGCAGACACAGTTGATGAGATTATTTCTCAAGTCATTTGTTCAAATGGCGCTAGGAGTGTGTTCATGTTTCCAAGTTTAAAACAGGTTATCAAATGCCATTGAAATTGCAGCAGCGGAATGAGAACCAGCAACATTCTTGAGCATGCAATACGGCTTTCCTCAGTACGAAATCCTCGTCGACCCACTGTGCTGTCAGACTCAGCATGCTCATGGGGCTGACATCGCTGGTCCAAATGTCAGTCGTGAAGCTAATAGCAGTGATGCCCATAGCAACTAGCTCATAGATGTGCATTTCAACAACACTGTGTACAACAATTGAAAAATAGCGCCTTCTTGGTAGTGTGTACCTGGGCTCGAGGTGCTCGATCAGTCGGTGAAAGCCAACTTCATCCACGACAGAGAACGGTTGATTGTCAAGGGCAATGAATTCCATTATCTTGGCGTTAATGGATTTCGCCTTTGAGTTGTCTTGCTGAAAACGTCTTACTCCTTCAAATGAGTGCTCGACTTGAACTTGTTTAGTTGTTGGAAGTGTGAGTTTAGTATTTTTCTGGTTTTGTTCTCTTGTAGTGTGTATTTTTCGTGGCGTCATTATGTCATCTACTTACGTTATATAGGTATGCACGTCAGCTTTGACATCGGTTTTGCATATCGGCGCTAAACTAGACAGACATCGGGCCGATGCCAATGTTGCCATTTTTAGCTAATATCATCCGATTCTGATATGCTCACTGATATAGCGTGCATCCCTAGTTGTTTCCATAGCTCATTTCATACACTGAACAAAAACATAAAACATAACATGTAAAGTGTTGGTCCTATGTTTCATGAGCTGAAATAAAAGATATCAGAAATTTTCCATGTGCACAAAAGCGTGTTTACATCCCTGTTATAGAAAGCATTTATTTATATTTTTCCAAGTTAATCCATCGACCTGACAGGTGTGGCATATCAAGTAGCTGATTAAACAGCATGATCATTACACAGGTTCACCTTGTGCTGGGGACTATAAAAGGCCACTCTAAAATGTGCAGTTGTGTTGCACAACACAATGCCACAGATGTCTCAGGTTGAAGGAGCCTGCAACTGGCACACTGAATACAGGAATGTCCACTAGAGCTGTTGCCAGATAATGCAATGTTACTCTACCATAAGCCGTCTCCAACATAATTTTAGATAATTTGGCAGTACATCCAACTGCCCTCCCGTGTACCCACGCCAGGACCTCCACATCCGGGTTCTTCACCTGCGGGATCGTTTGAAACCAGCCATCCGGACAGCTGATGAACCTGCGGGTTTGCACAATTGAAGAGTTTCTGCACAAACAGCCAAACTGTCTCAGGGAAGCTCATCTGCGTGCTCTTTGTCCTCACCAGGGTCTAGACCGGACTGCATTTTGGCATCATAACAGACTTCAGCGGACAAATACTCACCTTCAATGGCCACTGGCATGCTGGAAAAGTGCGCTCTTCACGAATGAATTCTGGTTTCAACTGTCCGGGGCAGATGGCAGAGTGTATGGCGTCAGGTGGGCGAGCGGTTTGCGGACGTCAACGTTGCGAAGAGAGTGCCCCGTGGTGGTGGTGGGGTTATGGTATGGGCAGGGATACCGTGACGTCAATGCACAGAGATACCGTGACGGGATCCTGAGGCCGATTGTCGTGCTATTCATCCACAGCCATCACCTCATGTTTCAGCATGATAATGCACGGCCCCATGTCACAAGGATCTGTACACAATTCCTGGAAGCTGAAAATGTCCCAGTTCTTCAATGGCCTGCATACTCACCAGACATGTCACTTATTGAGTATGTTTGGGATCAATGTATATGACAGCGTGTCCCAGTTCCCGCCAATATCCAGCAACTTTGCACAGCCATTGAAGAGGAGTGGGACAACATTCCACATGCCACAATCAACAGCCTGATCAACTCGATGCAAAGGAGATGTGTTGCACTGCATGAGGAAAATGGTGCTTACACCGGATACTGACTGGTTTTCTGATCCACACCCCTACCTTTTTTTAAGGTCTCTGTGACCAACAGATGCATATCTGTATTCCCAGTCTTGTAAAATCCATAGATTAGGGCCTAATGAATGTATTTCAAATTACTGATTTCCTTATACATTTTTTAACTTGTTGTGTTTATATATTTTTTCAGTGTAATATACAGCCTCATAATACTACTGTAAGTACCATACAATAACCAGGTAGCTTAACGGTTAAGAGCACTGGGCCAGTAACTGAAAGGTCACTGGTTTGAATCCCCGAGCCAACTAGGTGAAAAATGTGTCGATGTGCCTCTGAGCAAGGCACTTAACCCGAATTACTCATATAGGTTGCTCTGCATAAGAGCGTCTGCTAAATGACTCAAATGTAAATTCTTCTCCCAGGTCTGACGCAGGTCGGTGCTTGGCCACCAGCCACTGACATGCCCCTGATCCCTGGCATGAGCTTGGAACTTTCAAAGGTTAATTCTTGTGAAGCACTGGTGACAGGGAACAGATGGTCATGCACAACACCAAGCTAGGAAACAGACGTTGCCTTTCAGAACGCTATGACCATTGCATGTATTTCACCCCCCACTTGGTGGACATTGATTAAATCAACCTCAATGCACACTAGATTTAGTATAAAACAAAAACATAGATTGGTACCATCAGCACCTAGGACAACAGAAAACCAAACACGTTTGATCATTACACAACAGCAAGGAAATCCTAAAACGGCATGAAATCACTGGTGAGAAGAGAACAGCGAGAGATCTCTGCATCAAGCAGGTGTGTGAAGCTCCTCTTTACCTGTTTGATCTTCTGTTGACAGGATGGAAGCTTCTGACTTATTGTTTTAAGTCAGAGATCTTTATTCCCTCTTCTTCACGCTTTACCGTCTGATCTGACCATTCTGTTCAGATGTTGTTTGTTGCCATGGTTACCAAGTCCTACATAAGCATCAGGGGTACAGTGAGGAGGGGGAGATAGACGCATTGCCCGTCCACACTGTGTTGTACAGGAACAGAGCTAAATTTAGTGGTTGGCTAGTCTCGTCATGCACGCCTCACTGGGTTTGGATGCAGTACAAAAACATTTTTGGTCTCGCATCAAAAGATCAAAATAGGAGGTCCTTCATGGAATGATTTTAGTGCCTTCAAATATATTTAATAGTGAGTACTCATCAGCTATAACCCAATTTAAAATGTATTTTTATCTACAACCACATGAAGTATGACGTGAACAATTTTTTTCTTGTTCACTGTTATTTCTATGAATGTAAACACTTTACTGTAAAACCAGGACACTAATTAGCTATTGTGGTTTAACCTTATCAGACCAGGTTCCATGGAAGGTAAACTGATAGTTGTCTGTAGTCTTTCACAGCTCTCTGCAGTTATCCAATGGCAATCAATGACTAGTTGAAGATTTACATACAGTGCATTCAGAAAGTATTCAGACACCTTCCCTTTCTCCAATTTTTTAAAAGTTACAGCTTAATTCTTAAATTTACAAAATTGTTTTTTCCCCCTCAACCTAGTGAAAACAGGTTGTCAGAATTCTTTGCAAATGTATAAAAAAAAGTTTTTACATAAGTATTCAGACACTTTGATATGAGACTGGAGACTCGAAATGGAGCTCAGGTGCACCCTGCTTCCATTGATCGTCCTTCAGATGTTTCTACAACTTGATTGAAGTCCACCTGTGGTAAATTCAACCTGTCTATATAAAAGGTCCAACAGTTGACAGCGCATGTCAGAGTAAAAACATGTCGACTGAATTATCCGTAAACCTCCGAGACAGGATTGTGTCGAGGCACAGATCTGTAGCATTTCTGTAGCAAAAAATGTCTGTAGCATTGAAGGTACCCAAGAAGACAGTGGCCTCCATCATTCTTAAATGGAAGAAGTTTAGAACAACAAAGACTTCTTAGAGCTGGCTGCCCAGCCAAACTGAGCAATCGGGGGAGAAGGGCCTTGGTCAGGGAGGTGACCAAGAACCTGATGGTCACGCTGACAGAGCTCCAGAATTCCTCTGTGTAGATGGGAGAATCTTCCAGCGGGACAATGATCTCTAAAGCACTCCACCAATCAGGCCTTTATGGTAGTTTCAGACGGAAGCCACTGCTCAGTAAAAGGGACATGATAGCCCGCTTGGAGTTTGACAAAAGGCACCTAAAGACTCTCAGACCACGAGAAACAAGATTCTCTGGTCTGATGAAACCAAGATTGAACTCTTTGCCTGAATGCCAAACGTCACATCTGGAGGAACCCTGGCACCATTCCTAAGGTGAAGCATGGTGGTGGCACCATCATGCTGTGGGGATGTTATTCAGTGGCAGGGACTGGTAGACTAGACAAGATCGAGGGAAAGATGAACAGAGCAAAGTACAAAGAGATCCTTGATGAAAACCTGCTCCAGAGCGTTCAGGACCTCAGACTGGGGGCGAAAGTTCACCTTCAACAGGACAATGACCCTAAACACACAGCCAAGCCAACAAAGCAGTGTCTTTGGGACAAGTCTCAATGTCCTTGAGTGGCCCAGCCAGAACCCAGACTTGAACCCACTCTAACTTCTCCGGAGAGACCTGAAAATAGCTGTGCAGAGAGGGTCTGCAGAAAAGAATGTAAGAAACTCACTAAATACAGGTGCCAAGCTTGTAGCATCATCACAAGAAGCTGTAATCGCTGCCAAAGGCACATCAACAAAGTACTGAGTAAAGGTTCTGAATACTTATGCAAAATGTGATGTTTCAATTTAATATTTTTAATAAATATGCTTTGTCATTATGGAGTATTGTGTGTAGATTGAGGGAAAAAAACTATTTAATCAATTTTGGAATAAGGCTAGGAGCAAATTCTTATTTTCAATGACAGCCTAGGAACAGTGGGTTAACTGCCTGTTCAGGGGCAGAACAACAGATTTGTACCTTGTTAGCTCGGGGGGTTTGAACTTGCAACCTTCCAGTTACTACTCCAACGCTCTAACCACTAGGCTACCCTGCCGCCCCAATAGTGAGCATACTGTTTAATCAGCTTCTTGATATGTCACACCTATCAGGCGGAGGGGTTATGTTGGCAAAGGAGAAATGGTCACTAACAGGGATGTAAACAAATTTGTGCACCAAATTTGAGAAAAATACACTTTTTGTGAGTATGTAAATTCTCTGGGATATTTTATTTCAGCTCATGAAACAATAGAACCAACACTATATATGTTGTGTTTATATTTTTGTTCAGTATAGATTCCCTCATCTTGACTCAGATCTCTGCAACACTTTCAGTAGGGTGTGAGGATTTACTTAGACATCAGTATTTTCTCTCATTTTATTGCCGGTAAAAAGGGCTTTAAGTTTGTGTTCTTTGATTGGCTAAAGACCTCTTTCCTCAAAATTGTATTGCAGTGCTCTCCGGTCTCTCCCCTGTGTGAATAGAACTTCTATAAGATATTATTTCTACTCCAATTGCCTTACGCTGATCCCTTGTTTTCCGGATTTTCCCTCAAGTAAAGTACAGACATTTGACTATGTTAGCCTAATTATATTTTAAGTAAATATCACACACACACACACACACACACACACACACGACTTAATCCAATGTAACAAATCTCATTTAACTTAATATTAAAATGTGAATAGCTGTTGCCATGTTGCGCAGTCAAGGGCCTTCAACCCTCATACATAACCAGGCTGGTGTTTGGCTACACATGCTTTAATAATAGGCTACATTATGATTTCCACGCCATTAATTGTCACCCATGGGAATATTGATCAAACTGACCTTGGCAGTGGTGTCATTGGGGAGATGTGATTTCCCTTACAGCCATTTAGCAAAGGGAAAAAGTGATTGCTTCTCTCCATATTCTCTGATTGAGTCTGTACAGAGGCACTGCCAGTAATACTGTATACCCTGGTTTGGTAAAGGAACGGTATGAAGGTATGAAAATCTGAATACTGCTCAACCTTAGTTGAAAATATAGCCGACATATGTCAAGAGAGCGAGAACAGCTGATGCGGGAGTCGATCCGTGGACCGTGCGAAGTCTAGTTCCTAAAGACCTGTGCCAAAAAAGCTAAATACATATACACTGCTTTTAATAGGATAGTTGTGGGGTGGGGTTTCAAAATGATTACATAGAACGGTAATTCACACCTATGTTTGCTAGAGACTACTACTTGAGATTTTGGTAGTTCTGAAATATAGCCTTTACATTCGATGTTAATTAAGAAAAACAACAGCCTCTCTCCCTTCTCGTGTCTGACACATTAAGCTTGAATGTTACATAATGTCGGCTGGACACATTAAAACACAACCACTACGCAGCCGTCATGGAAACCAACACAAAGCATGCTACATGTACAGAGGGGACAGAACAGAAGGCAGTGTCCGCCTCTCTATTGAAGTGTTTTTCAAACATTATCTTCATCACAAAACACTTACAGATGCGCTATCTTAATTGGACCAGTTTCTCACAGCAGGGAAATAACCCTGCAGCCGCAGGAAATGTGGATTATAATTAATGGTACATTTTCCGTTCTGACAAATCAAGTCTGAAGTTAAGTGGAAATTACAAAAACTTTAGACGCCTTTTTATACCTCAAATACACCACAGTGGTGCGTCCTTTAAAAGTTGCAGCATACTGCTGTACAGCTTGCATGGTACAATTAATGCTAGTTAGTGCTAGTTTGACCACCAGAGGGCATCTTTGAGAAGCATTTGACAGCCTTCAATAGTAGCTGTACAAGAGAATTTAAAACCTTTTTTGTAAGAACATAGTATATGGGACTGATTTGAAAAATGTTTGTTTAATTAATTTGATTAATATTATTGTGTTTATATTCCAAGAAAAACAAAAAACCCTCTGGGTTTCTGTTAGGTTGGAATGGAAATTATGGCGCTGTACAACTTGGCGGTCGGGAGAAGGCTACAGTACTTAGCTATTTAGCTAAAGAATCCCTGTGTTATGCGGGCACGTGGGAGACTGGGGTTCAATTCCCTGATGGGGAGGAAGAAGTAGCTAGTCCTTGTAAATAAGAATTTGTTCTTAACTGACTTGCCCCGTTAAATAAAAGGTTACCCTGAGAGCATAATATTTCTACAACCTAATTGTAGGTCTAATGAATACCCAAAGGGAGACTCAGTGAAAATAAAAATCTCATTGATTTATCAAGACGAGTCCCCATGCTTGTCTCAGAGCAGCACAAAACGGTGCTAAAATAGTTGTAGGCTTTGCTTCAAATCCTATTGCTACTAACTTCAATATGCTCTTTAAATAAATAGACAAAGTGGGGCAAAAAAAGTATTTAGTCAGACACAAATTGTGCAAGTTCTCCTGCTTAAAAAGATACTGTAATTTTCATCATAGGTACACTTCAACTATGACAGACAAAATGAGAAAAAAAAATCCAGAAAATCACATTGTAGGATTTTTAATGAATTTATTTGAAAATTATGGTGGAAAATAAGCATTTGGTCACCTACAAACAAGCAAGATTTCTGGCTCTCACAGACCTGTAACTTCTTCTTTAAGAGGCTCCTCTGTCCTCCACTCGTTACCTGTATTAGTGGCTCCTGTTTGAACTTGTTATCAGTATAAAAGACACCTGTCCACAACTTCAAACAGTCACACTCCAAACTTCACTATGGCCAAGAACAAAGAGCTGTCAAAGGACACCAGAAACAAAATTGTAGACCTGCACCAGGCTGGGAAGACTGAATCTGCAATAGGTAAGCAGCTTGGTTTGAAGAAATCAACTGTGGGAACAATCATTAGAAAATGGAAGACATACAAGACCACTGATAATCTCCCTCGATCTGGGGCTCCATGCAAGATCTCACCCCGTGGGGTCAAAATGATCACAAGAACGGTGAGCAAAAATCCCAGAACCACACGGGGGGACCTAGTGAATGACCTGCAGAGAGCTGGGACCAAAGTAACAAAGCCAACCATCAGTAACACACTACGCCGCCAGGGACTCAAATCCTGCAGTACCAGACGTGTCCCCCTGCTTAAGCCAGTACATGTCCAGGCCCGTCTGAAGTTTGCTAGAGAGCATTTGGATGATCTAGAAGAAGATTGGGAGAATGTCATATGGTCAGATGAAACCAAAATATAACTTTTTGGTAAAAACTCAACTCGTCGTGTCTGGAGGACAAAGAATGCTGAGTTGCATCCAAAGAACACCATACCTATACCCAGCATGGGGGTGGAAACATCATGCTTTGGGGCTGTTTTTCTGCAAAGGGACCAGGACGACTGATCCGTGTAAAGGAAAGAATGAATGGGGCCATGTATCGTGAGATTTTGAGTGAAAACCTCCTTCCATCAGCAAGGGCATTGAAGATGAAACGTGGCTGGATCTTTCAGCATGACAATGATCCCAAACACACCGCCCAGGCAACGAAGGAGTGGCTTCGTAAGAAGCATTTCAAGGTACTGGAGTGGCCTAGCCAATCTCCAGATCTCAACCCCATAGAAAATCTTTGGAGGGAGTTGAAAGTCCGTGTTGACCAGCAACAGCCCCAAAACATCACTGCTCTAGAGGAGATCTGCATGAAGGAATGGGCCAAAATACCAGCAACAGTGTGTGAAAACCTTGTGAAGACTTACAGAAAACGTTTGACCTCTGTTATATACCCTTTGTTGGCAATGACAAAGTATTGAGATAAACTTTTGTTATTGACCATTATCCACCATAATTTGCAAATAAATTCATTAAAAATCCCCCAATGTGACTTTCTGGATGTTTTCTACTCATTTTGTCTGTCATAGTTGAAGTGTACCCACTTTTTAAGTGGGAGAACTTGCACAATTGGTGGCTGACTAAATACTTTTTTGCCCCACTGTACACACCACTTAACAGCACATTATTCAACAATAGTGAGACTCATGTCATCTACGGTAGGCCTACAGTATATCGAAAAATATGACGTGACTCTCCATCCAATAATTACATATAGAGGATATTGGAGGATTCTAAATTAAAACCAAAAGCCGCCTCATGGGTTTCCCGGTGGCGGCCACAACGGGTATCTGTTGCAACGCATTTTGCATTGCGATGCAGTGACAGCTGCGTCACTGGGGAGCCCCCATCCACAAAGTATCAAAATACAGAGAGGTGTTGGTAAAGGTATATTGTCCTGCTAATAGCCCACATGGTGTCCAGGTCAGGATAACCAAAACATTTCTTTATTAAAGACTATCAGAAAGAATGTTGGTACTTATTTATTTTGATCCAAAGCCATGAATGAGTGAGTCACTCAGCTTTATGTAGGTGCCGCTATATGACAGTACCATCAACTTGACAATATATAGCAATATTTTAGGTTATTTCGTTGTTGTTTTTTAAAATAAAGTGAGCGATTGTAATCTGAATAAAGGCCAAAATAATATTTGTAAAGGCCAAAACATTTATTTCTGTTCTTAGAGGGAGAGAAATGCTGGACCAATTGTGCTCTGCCCTATGGGACTCCCACTCACAGTTGGATGTGATACATAATAATAATACTTTTTGTTGTATTATTTGTTTTGTCTTTTCTGGTGGATTAAACTGAAATTGCAACCAATCACGGCCGGTTGTGATACAGCCAACCTAACTAAGAAATATATTTCAAGATAGAATTCTCCCCCTACCCTCCTTCTAGGCAAGTTTATTGTCCAGCTACCTGCTAATAGCCATAATGTCGCTGTACAACTTGACCATGTGTGTTTGAAAGAGTATTTTCCAGTAAGCAACTATTAGTTTACCTTCATTAGACAACTTTTTTCCAATATTTCAGTGATAGTAATTATAACTATGGGAATAAATAAACATTTTGAAAGAGTATTTTTATCATTATTTTATCAACAAAAGCATAAAGATGCCATTATTAGTTACATTGTTTTAGTTTGAACGTGCAGACTGGCACTAAGAACAGAGGAAACGTTTCCTTAGTCAGCACCATTATTAGTGCAATGCCCCTTAAAGTGTTGCTCTGTGCAATCCAGTGTGGCGGGGTGGCAGTCCCCCCCACTTTCTCTTCCTCCCTTCCTCATGGGCTAGGTCCGTCTTCTGTGCGGCCCATCCCGTGCCCCCTGCCCTCGTGCCTTGAACCTTGCGCGCTTTCAGTGGATACAGCTGGAGAAGTAGATACAGCTGGAGAACTGCAAGACAACCCCATTGTGCGCCACTCTGGAGCCAAGACCAATATATATTGTCCTGATAATAAAAGGGTTAATAATATATCTGTGTGACTGTCCAAGGGGCTTTTATACAATTCTAAATTAATAATAATAATTGCTTTGTTTAAAAAATAACATTTTGGAGATTATTTTGTTTACAAATAATGTAAAATGAGTGAGAAAAAGGCCATTCTTGAACATGGGGTTAGACATTGTTACTCATTTGTAAATAAAGCCAGTTTGTTATTTAGAATGATTTATTTCTGTTTTTAGAGGGAGAGAAACCAAAAACCTACAGTCATCTCATGGGTCTCCCAGTCGAGGCTGGCACAGGTATTGAACAAGCATCTGTAACAACACAGTCTTAGACCTCTGCACCACTCCGGCACTGTACAATGTGAATGGTCGGGAGTGGGCTACAGTACTACAGTAAGAGCAAAGTAATCCTAACAAAATAAAATAACCTTAGTGTAACAACAGTTTTAGTAATACTGAAGTCATGCACAATTATCCGTTTCTATTTAGGTTTATGTTGCCCATTCATTGTCAGACACACAGTAGGACCCAAAAGCATAATCTGTGCTCTAACTCCCACTTGCGCTGGTCTAGAGTAATTAAGTGGTGACGCAGGGTATCGTACTAAGCCACAAATTACCTCTAACTCCTGCAGCATAATGGCAAATACTTTTGTGGAGCAACCACTGTACAAGTGTGCATTTCCTAAAGCTGAGGAAAATAATCTGCGTCATTAAGGACTAAAGATCAAGACTCCGAGGAGAGGCAGATGATGCAAATCAAATGTACTACTCTTCTGACAGGCCAGAAAAATTCTGATCTGAAAACCTGGATAAAAAATACCATTCTCCTACATTTACAGCTGTATGGAAAGATGCACCTGGCACAATAGAAACTATTGTTAACAGGGTTATTATTAAAAACTATATTAACAATAGAAACTCTATTAAACAGGGTTAGTGATAAGCAATGGCTCCATCCAAGCCACTGACCCATCACCGTCATAAAGTTCCTGCTCTGTGACTGCATATACAGTGCATTCGGAAAGTATTAAGACCCCTTGAAACAAGATTCTCTGGTCTGATGAAACCAAGATTGAACTCTTTGACCTGAATGCTAAGCGTCACTTCTGGAGGAAACCTGGAACCATCCCTACGGTGAAGCATGGTGGTGGCAGCATCATGCTGTAGGGATGTCTTCCAGCAGCAGGGACTGGGAGGTCAGGATCGAGGGAAAGATGAACAGAGTAAAGCACAGAGAGATCCTTGATGCAAACCTGCTCTAGAGAGCTCAGGACCACAGACTGTGGCAAAGTCTGAGGACAACGGGACAACAACCCTAAGCAGAGACAATGCAGTAGTGGCTTTGGGACAAGTCTCTGAATGTCCTTGAGTGGCCCAGCCAGAGCCCGCGCTCGAACCTGATCGAACATCTCTGGAGAGACCTGAAAATAGCTGTGCAGCGACGCTCCCCATCCATCCTGACGGATCTGCAGAGAAGAATAGGAGAAACTCTCCAACTACAAGTGTGCCAAGCTTGTAGCGTTATACCCAAGACTTGAGGCTGTAATCGCTGACTAAAGGTGCTTCAACAAAGTACTGAGTAACAGGCCACACAAGCAAGTTCTTGTGGCACAGTCGATGGCACACTGGGCTACGGGACAGAAGGTTGTGGGTTCAAATACCCCTGCGGTGAACTCACTATCCTTGGCGGTTTCATTACACTCGTGTTGGAAGTGGTCAGTTCAAAGTCAAGTGTTAATTTACATTTGGATGAGTTGTTAAATAATGTGAACTTAACAAAAAAATGAACATTATCATTGGATTTAGATTAAAAGTTGGGTTACAAAAATATGAAATACACTTATGTTGATGACTTTTTGCAAATCCAATTAGCTTGCCAAGTTGATTTAACGTCATCATAGATTTTTTGTTGAAATGACGTGGAAACAATGTTTTTTCAAGCAGTTTTTGCACAGTGGGTTACATCCACAAGCGTGCGTAGGCTTGACATCCACAAGCATGTGAGGACATGCTCTTTGGGTCGGAGGGTGCCGTCTGATACCCAACAGTGCGGTACTGCTTTATCAGAAGTAATCTGACTCCTTTTAGACAGTAAAATCACTTGAGAGGGTAACAATGACATTATCTGAACAACAAGTGGAGGGGTGCAACCTGATTAGCAGCAAGTCTACATGTGGAATCAAGAATGAGGAGGAATCACTCTGATGATAAGTGAGAAGGGTGTTATATGATATGTTAATCTGCTGGATAAAGTGACAGGGACACAGGGAGACTGTTATAACCTGCAGAGTTGAGGGAGATGCTGCAGCATTAGATGCTGTGCCTTAAACTTTGACTGGGGAAAGGAAAAGTACACATGGTCATAATATGACGTCACCAGTGTCATAATATGACGTGACCAGTGTCATTTCCAATAGTCATGCATTATTAATGGTTTTGGCTTGAATGTAGTTATTAATTAGTTGTTTGATACGCAATCAAATCTAACGATATTCTAATGAAAATATATCTATTTTCATCCGATTCCTGTATTTTTTTTCAAATTCTATAATCCTTTCAAACGTCTCAGACAATTATAAAACGGTTAACTTTCATGTGTTCACATTAAATGGAATTGTTAAACTGCTTTTTGAAATTCGCCATTCTTGTAACTCAAATTAACCTTCTTTTTGAAACCTGCAACATGCAGTGAAGAATGTCCATCAAGAAAGCCATTCAAATTGTAGTGAAACCCAACAAAATGACACCAAAAAAATGTCTAGGTTTTTTATTCAGAAAATGCTTGAGATATCGTAGTTAACATTATAACATGTCCAATGTGCGCGCTGCTCACTCACCTGAAATTACTCTTGTCAAAATTGTGTCCGCTTTCTCAGTTATTTTCTTTCTTTACGTGTGCTTTGTGGTAGAAAGAACTTGATGAGCGCTAGGTTTTCGTGCGTTAGTTAGCAGTGTATACTTTCATTCCCTGTTAAATAAAAAAGGTAGATCCTGGCTCATCCGCTTCATCAACTGCTTCTATACGAGAGCAGCACGGCGAGAACATGAACATCGGTGGTAGGCAGCCTACTCTACTAACCAACGTGCAGGCAAGGAAGGCGTGGTGTGCGTGTGCATATACGTGCGAGTGGGGGACGGGCAAAATTAAATCAACCACTCATTGCATTGATGTTAACCACATTTATATATAAAAAAAAATAATTGTATGAGCATATTGAGAAAATCATTTATCATACTTTCTCCCATCAACAGCAAAATCTATCTATTTGTTGGTGCAAATAGATGAGTTTAGCAATCCAGATTTAAAGACTGCTGCTTTCCACATGCAGTGTGGAACTGTTCAACATGACTGGTAATAGGGTGACCACATGTCCCGGATTGTGCTAGACAGTCCTGCATTTTGGCCCTTTGACCGGCAACCAAACAATCATGTCCAGCATTTTATCAACAAATTGAAACACCACTAATTTATATAGATATAAGGTAGATTTGTCAACATCCTGTATTTCAGTCAGACATTCCAACCTCTCTTGCAGTCACTTCACGTTTATGAAAATATAGGCCTGTTTATCATAAGGATTAAGGATGTGGTAGCCTAAGCATACTGTTGATGTTGAAGATCTGAGTTCTGATATTATGCACAGTGCAAAACAAGAGTGGGCGATGTCATAGACATAGGCCTATCTTCACCCAATCATATTTCGCCAATCCTTTCGGGGAAAATTCCTGCTAAATTTGTGAAGGACAGTTAGGCCTAACTACTTACAAAAAGCGTGCTTCTGATGAAGAGCTACAAAAGTAAGTAAATAGCCATATTAGACTGAAAAATATAAGGTACTCTCTCATGCTCATTAGTTTCTCATTCAACATATTTGCTGCTTCTTCACTCAATCCCGTTTTAAGTCTCGCTTCCTAAATGTTTTACATTCCCTGAGAACAACCAGAAATGTTTCCTTGGCCAAATATTCCCAGATTGAAATTATACAGCCACACATGGTCTCGTTTCTGCATCACCAAATTTTGCGCGAGGCAAAAGAGTAGACTTGAATTGCTCATTCTGTGCAGCGGACTGCAGGGGTCAAATCAAATCAAATGTATTTATATAGCCCTTCGTACATCAGCTGATATCTCAAAGTGCTGTACAGAAACCCAGCCTAAAACCCCAAACAGCTAGCAATGCAGGTGTAGAAGCACGGTGGCTAGGAAAAACTCCCTAGAAACGACAAAACCTAGGAAGAAACCTAGAGAGGAACCAGGCTATGAGGGGTGGCCAGTCCTCTTCTGGCTGTGCCGGGTGGAGATTATCACAGAACATGGCCAAGATGTTCAAATGTTCATAAATGACCAGCATGGTCAAATAATAATAATCACAGGCAGAACAGTTGAAACTGGAGCAGCAGCACGGCCAGGTGGACTGAGGACAGCAAGGAGTCATCATGCCAGGTACTCCTGGAGGCATGGTCCTAAGGCTCAGGTGCTCCGAGAGAGAGAAAGAAAGAGAGAATTAGAGAGAGCATACTTAAATTCACCCAGGACACCGGATAAGGCAGGAGAAGTACTCCAGATATAACAAACTGACCCTAGCCCCCCGACACATAAACTACTGCAGCATAAATACTGGAGGCTGAGACAGGAGGGTTCAGGAGACACTGTGACCCCATCCGATGATACCCCCGGACAGGGCCAAACAGGAAGGATATAACCCCACCCACTTTGCCAAAGCACAGCCCCCACACCACTAGAGGGATATCTTCAACCACCAACTTACCATCCTGAGACAAGGCCGAGTAGGGGCACAGGGGTGTAGTGCTGCCAGAGCTCAAAATGGTGCTCCTTGAGTAAAGTTAGTTCAATGCTGAATCAATGTCTTGGAAGATCACATAATGATTCATTAGTATTTTCTACATAACAGAAAACAGGGGTGAAACTTTCACTGGGAACGGGGGACATGTCCCCCCCACATTCTGAAATTGCATTTTTGTCCCCCATAGTTTTAACCATTGGAATGTGATTCAAAACGAGGCAATGGTGTGCTTTAGGACCATGCAGACGCCTCCTAGCGGTCGTGTAGGCTGTTTGGAATGTTTATCGCTTCTAAAACCAAAGTTGTGCCCCTGACAGAAACAAATTTTAGGATTGTTAGCTGAATAGTAAAAAATAAAATCCCATGTGGCCAAAACTCAAGTGTGCACCACTAGACAGAATGTGCTTTGAAGTTTTCCCCACAAAAGGGCTTTATGACAGGCAGAAATACTCTTCAGTTTCATCAACTGTCCGGTTGACTGGTCTCAGATGAGCCCTCCTGTGAAGAAGTAGGATGTGGAGGTTTTGGGCTGGCGTGGTTATGCGTGGTCTGCGGTTGTGAGGCCAGTTGGACGTACTGCCAAATTCTCTAAAACGACGTTGGAGTTGGCTGAAATGAACATTACATTTTCTTGAGACAATATATGTGGGTATAGGTAGACTTTGTAATTGGAGGATGCATTTTAAGCAAATTCTATAATGATATTCAATAGGCTACATCTGTCGGTACAAACTCTGAGGAATTGCTCTCTGGCGCATAAAAAATTTGCACAACACCATAAGGGGGATTTGTGTGTGTGTGGGAGGCACCTGTCCCACAAGATCAACCTGCTGATTACTTTAAATGTGGTCACCCGAACTGGTAATGATCATCTCGTGTGGTTTATGTGATCTTCGAACCCACTGGATTCATTTATTTCTACTTTGCACATTCTTCCATTGCAAAACTACCATTCCAGTGTTTTACTTGCTATATTGTATTTACCTTGCCACCATGGCCTTTTTTGCCTTTACCTCCCTTCTCACCTCATTTGCTCACATTGTATATAGACTTGTTTATACTGTATTATTGACTGTATGTGTGTTTTACTCCATGTGTAACTCTGTGTCGTTGTATCTGTCGAACTGCTTTGCTTTATCTTGGCCAGGTCGCAATTGTAAATGAGAACTTGTTCTCAACTTGCCTACCTGGTTAAATAAAGGTAAAATAAATAAATAAATAAATAAAATCTTCAGTGTTGTGCAGCATCAGGATGATACAGTCTGCTGTGTGAGAGGACCCTTGGGCCAATGTGTCTGTCTGAATCAGATGCTTGCCTGTCCCTACCAGGGCGCTCTTATGTTGCAGAGGAGGCGTGGGTGCTCCATAAGGTAGGCAACAACAAAGAGATGCCATAAGAACAAGAACAAGCCGTGATGCATTGTACTGTATGTAACATCTATCATATCTACATGCAGGTTTAAATGTCAATTTGATGTCAGTAGGCCAGGTAATGTTATAATATGCATTGAATCTGTCTTTCACTCTACCTTTTTCACTATCTTGTTATTTTCTCCTCTAACCCTCTTGGTACTTCCATACCTGGCATGTGCACAGGTAGAGGTCTAGAGGTGCCTGAGCACCTGGCCGTCTGCCCTCCTATGAGAAAAGTGCCCTTTTAGATCGGTGGCGTTTTTTAATTATGACATTTTTATTAGACTTTAGTCTATTTTCTGCCGCTTTATTTAAATGAATTGGCCATCAAATAAATATCAATATTTAGTATCTTGGAAAATTACCCCTCCCCTGCTCCCACCTGAGCACGCACTGCATTCCTCCTGCAGCACTGCCTTCCTCCTGCAGGCAGAAGCCAAACCGAATGGTAGTGTAGAAGTGGCTCCCTTTTGAGTTGCATGTGTCATCTCATGGTCAGGAACAGGGAAGGCTTCAATTCAACTGTTTGTTAGTAGAAATAAGAGGCACATGTCAGCAGCAGAACAAACTCCAATCACAGGTAAAGACTACGGTAGTTAGATTGTTTCAACAGCATAGCTAGCTCGCTGACAAGGTGATTTACATAACCTACCGTTGAAGTCGGAAGTTTACATACACCTTAGCCAACTACATTTAAACTCAGTTTTTCACAATTCCTGACATTAAATCCTAGTAAATATTCCCTGTCTTAGGTCAGTTAGGATTACCACTTTATTTTAAGAATGTGAAATGTCAGAATAATAGTAGGGAAAATGATTTATTTCAGCTTTATTTCTTTCATCACATTCCCAGTGGGTCAGAAGTTTACATAAACTCAATTAGTATTTGGTAGCATTGCCTTTTAAATTGTTTAACTCGGGTCAAATGTTTTGGGTAGCCTTCCACAAGCTTCCCACAATAAGTTAGGTGAATTTTGGCACACTCCTCCTGACAGAGCTGGTGTAACTGAGTCAGATTTGTAGGCCTCCTTGCTCGCACACGCTTCCTTCAGTTCTGCCCACAAATATTCTATAGCATTGAGGTCAGGGCTTTGTGATGGCCACTCCAATACCTTGACTTTGTTGTCTTTAAGCCATTTTGCCACAACTTTGGAAGTATGCTTGGGGTCATTGTCCATTTGGAAGACCCATTTGCGACCAAGATCTAACTTCCTGACTGTTGTCTTGAGATGTTGCTTCAATATATCCACATAATTTTCTTTCCTCATGATGCCATCTATTTTGTGAAGTGCACCAGTCCCTCCTGCAGCAAAGCGCCCCCACAACATGATGCTGCCACCCCCGTGCTTCACGGTTGAGATGGTGTTCTTCGGCTTGCAAGCCTCCCCCTTTTTCCTCCAAACATAACGACGGTCATTATGGCCAAACAGTTCTATTTTTGTTTCATCAGACCAGAGGACATTTCTCCAAAAATTACAATCTTTGTCCCTATGTGCAGTTGCAAACCGTATTCTGGCTTTTTTATGGTGGTTTTGGAGCAGTGGCTTCTTCCTTGCTGAGAGGCCTTTCAGACTATGTCACTATAGGACTCGTTTGATATACTTTTGTATCTGTTTCCTCCAGCATCTTCACAAGGTCCTTTGCTGTTGTTCTGGGATTGATTTGCACTTTTAGCACCAAGGTACGTTCATCTCTTGGAGACAGAACGCGTCTCCTTCCTGAGCAGTATGACAGCTGCGTGGTCCCATGGTGTATATACTTGCACGTACTATTGTTTGTACAGATGAACGTGGTACCTTCAGGCGTTTGGAAACTGCTTCCAAGGATGAACCAGACTTGTGGAGGTCCACAATTTTTTTTCGGAGGTCTTGGCTGATGTCTTTTGATTTTCCCATGATGTCAAGCAAAGAGGCACTGAGTTTGAAGGTAGGCCTTGAAATACATCCACAGGTGCACCTCCAATTGACTCAAATTATGTGAATTATGTCAATCAGAAGCTTCTAAAGCCATGCCAGTTTGGCCCTGTCTGGGGGTATCGTCGGATGGGACCACAGTGTCTCCTGACCCATCCTGTCTCAGCCTCCAGTATTTATGCTGCAGTATTTTATGGGGCAGCAGGGTAGCCTAATGGTTAGACTAGTAACTGAAAGGTTGCAAGTTCAAATCCCCAAGCTGACAAGGTAAAAATCTGTTGATCTGCTCCTGAACAGGCAGTTAACCCACTGTTCCTAGGCTGTCATTGAAAATAAGAATTTGTTCTTAACTGACTTGCCTAGTTAAATAAAGTTTTTTTATTTTTATTTTTTAAATGTGTCGGGGGGCTAGGGTCAGTCTGTTATATCTGGAGTATTTCTCCTGTCTTATTCGGTGTCCTGTGTGAATTTTAAGTATGCTCTCTCTAATTATCTCTCTTTTTCTCTCTTTCTTTCTCTCTCTTGGAGGACCTGTGTCCTAGGACCATGCCTCCGGACTACCTGGCCTGATGACTCCTTGCTTTCCCCAGTCCACCTGTCCGTGCTGCTGCTCCAGTTTCAACTGTTCTGCCTGCGGCTATGGAACCCTGACCTGCTGTTTTCAACTCTCTAGAGACAGCAGGATACTCTGAATGATTGGCTATGAAAAGCCAACTGACATTTAATCCTGAGGTGCTGGCCTGTTGCACCCTGACATCCACTGTGATTATTATTATCCATGCTGATCATCTATGAACATTTGAACATCTTGGCCATGTTCTGTTATGATCTCCACGCGGCACAGCCAGAAGAGGACTGGCCACCCCTCATAGCCTGGTTCCTCTCTAGGTTTATTCCTATGTTCTGGCCTTTCTAGGGAGTTTTTCCTAGCCACCGTGCTTCTACACCTGCATTGCTTGCTGTTTGGGGTTTTAGGCTGGGTTTCTGTACAGCACTTTGAGATATCAGCTGATGTAAGAAGGGCTTTATAAATCAATTTGATTTGATGACAGAATTTTCTGGAATTTTCCAAGCTGTTTAAAGGCACAGTCAACTTAGTGTATGTAAACTTCTGACCCATTGGAATTGTGATACAGTGAATTATAAGTGAAATAATCTGCCTGTAAACAATTGTTGGAAAAATGACTTGCGTCATGCACAATGTAGATGTCCTAACCGACTTGCCAGAACTGTAGTTTGTTAACAACAAATTTGTGGAGTGGTTGAAAAACACGTTTTAATGACTCCAACCTAAGTGTATGTAAACTTCCGACTTCACCTGTATATGCAGTGCATTTGTAAAGTATTCAGACTCCTTTACTTTTTCCACATTTTGTTACGTTACGACCTTATTCTAAAATGGATTAAATAAATATTTTTCCTCCTTAATCTACACACAATACCCCATAATAACAAAGTGAAAACAGGTTTTTATAAATTTTAGCAAATTTATAAAACACAAAAAACAGAAATACCTTATTTACGTAAGTATTCAGGCCCTTTGCTATGAGACTCGAAATTGAGCTCAGGTAAATCCTGTTTCCATTGATCATCCTTTCTACAACTTGATTGGAGTCCACCTGTGGTAAATTCAATTGATTGGACATGATTTGGAAAGTCACACACCTGTCTATATAAGGTCCCACAGTTGACAGTACAAGCCATGATGTCGAAGGAATTGTCCGGAGACCTCCGAGACAGGATTGTGTTCAAGGCACATACCTGGGGAAGAACACCAAAACATTTCTGCAGCATTGAAGGTCCCCAGGAACACAGTGACCTCCTCCATTCTTAAATGGAAGGACTTTGGAACCACCAAGACTCTTTCTAGAGCTGGCCTCCCGACCAAATTAAGCAATCGGGAGAGAAGGGCCTTTGTCAGGGAGGTCATCAACTCAAATTGTATTTGTCACATACACATGCTTAAGAAGACTCAAGGCTGTAATCGCTGCCGAAGGTGCTTCAACAAAGTACTGAGTAAAGGATCTGAATACTTATGTAAATGTGATATTTCAACTTTTTATTTTGAATAACTTAGCTAAAATAAATAAAAAACTGTTTTTGCTTTGTCATTTTGGGGTATTGTTTATAGATTGATGAGGGATTTTTAAAATTTAGAATAAGCCTGTAATGTAACAAAATGTGGAAAGTCAAGGGGTTTGCACTGTATATGACAACATATAAATGATGTGGGGAATATTAGCTTCCATCAACGTACCCTTTTCCTCAAGGATTCTATTTTAAACTTCTTTCTGACTTCCCTGAGTTCATCTGTCAAAACTCACACTCATCAATTCTCTTTGCATAGTAAATAAATGAATAATGCTGAATGATGTAGTGCAAATTGTACTTCATCCGAGGCCAGTTAGACTGGGACCAATAGGGAACTTTCATTGTTCCTTTGACGACAGCTACATTATACACTACCGTTCAACAGTTTGGGGTCACTTAGAAATGTCCTTGTTCTGGAAAGAAAAGCACTTATTTTTGTCCATTTTTAAAATAACATCAAATTGATCAGAAATACAGTGTAGACATGTTTAATGTTGTAAATGACTATTGTAACTGGAAACGGCTGATTTTTATTAATGGAATATCTACATAGGCGTACAGAGGCCCATTGTCAGCAACCATCACTACTGTTTTCCAATGGCACGTTGTGTTAGCTAATTCAAGTTCATAATTTTAAAAGGCTAATTTATCATTAGAAAACCCTTTTGCAGTTATGTTAGCACAGCTGAAAACTGTTATCCTGATTAAAGAAGCAATAAAACTGTCCTTCTTTAGACTAGTTGAGTATCTGGAGCATCAGCATTTGTAGGTGTGATTACAGGCTCAAAATGGCCAGAAACGAATAACTTTCTTTCTTTCTATGGAAAACATTGGGCAGTAATAATACTACTGATACTACAATACACTTTACAACACAACACAAGCTGACATACTGTTTTACGAAATTACTGAGCCACAGTAACAAAATAGCATAATAACTAAGTGGATTAAATATATGGTCCAACAAAAAGCTGTTGCATAATCTCATTCTGGAATTCGGTGGACCTATTTCGAGGACCATTTTCACTGAGACCCCTCTGTATGTAAGTGGTTGATTCGTCAGTGGGGGTCAAAGCAGGCCCCAAGTGTGACAGGAAAATGGATGCGAGCATTCACAGCACCCTGCAATTATGTGGAGGTAGATAGAGAGAGAGGGCCAAGGCTGATGTCAGACAGGCAGGCAGGCAGGCAGGCAGGCAGGCAGGCAGGCAGGCAGGCAGGCAGGCAGGCAGGCAGGCAGGCAGGCAGGCAGGCAGGCAGACAGACAGAAAGGCAGACAGAAAGGCAGACTCTATCTGGAGCATTAGCTTATATAACAATGAGTGTCTCTCTCCCAAAATGAGTCATCCTGCTGAAGCACTGTTGAGATGACAGGAGAGAGTGGCGGAGCACCCTCGACCTGCTCCCCGCCCATCACCAGGTGCCTCCTACTCTCTCCGTCCTCTGACTCCCAGCCTCACCTAACCCCCTCTGACTGTTGTGTTACCGCAGAAACGACCGGGAGTGGCATTGTTTTGTTGCACATTCTTTCACCATCCTCATTTACACCTCCCTCCTTGTCCCACCACAACAGTACCCACTCAATAAGTTCTGGGACAAGATGAGTGGACTTGCTACAAGTGTCCCTATTTGTGGTAGTTACTGTAAATGATGAAGCATAGCAATATTTAGAATTCGCTGAATGTTTCCTGCTGCAGATACAACAACCCACCTCTCCTTCCTAAAGTCCAACACCTACAAGAGACTGTTTCATTTTACTTCAATGTATGGCAGTACTAACACCAATTCCCTTATGTCAGCTATGGACCATAGATAGTCTCCCAACCTATTGTGGAGTCTGTTTTCATTTTAAGTGAGTCACCTCTCTGTTGTTATGCAATTGTAAAAAACTTCAGGTACGATCTGTCTTTCCCCTGATAATTGTCAAGGTTGTTGAAGGAACTGGACCAAGGTGCAGTGTGGTGAGCGTACATTTTCTCTTTATTAACTCAAAATGACACCGACAAAACAATAACCAAAACAAACCGTGAAGCTTCAGGCTATGTGCCATCAAACAAAGTTAACTTCCCACAAACACAGGTAGGAAAAGGGTACCTAAGTATGTTTCCCAATCAGAGACAACGATAGACAGCTATCCCTGATTGAGAACCATACCCGGTCAAAACATAGAAATAGAAAATCATAGAAACACGAAACATAGAATGCCCACCCCAACTCACGCCCTGACCAAACCAAAATAGAGACATAAAAAGGATCTCTAAGGTCAGGGCGTGACAATAATAAGGAACTGTCCTAAATCTCTTTAATTTAACCCCCAAAAAGCAGTGGCCCTCAAAATGCAATCCCGAAGATAGTTATCAATGACAGCTCATACTCAACATGCAATTATAGAGATCACCATCCCCTTAGCTATTCAAACAGATGTACCACTATAATTACAACATTATCTTCTGAAGGAGAAGCATTCAATGCATGACAGGTGAATTTATCAGAGTTTCAATAAACCCAGCTCCCTTTGATAAAGTACATGCTGTGTCATCTTTTGTTCAGAGTTGACACAGGCAGGCAGGATATCATTAGTATACTTGGTATCTTCTCAATAGAGTTCATTCTAGTTGTTCTATCACGTATAGCATAACTATGATAACCCTGACCATCTGGGTCAAATTGAATGTAAGAATAAGATCTCAAGTCAAAGCAGAGGACTCTCTTAATGGTTTCTCTTAGAAAAACAGGTACCATCTAGAACCCGAAAGGGTTATTCGGCTGTCCCTGTAAGAGAACCCTTTGAAAAAAACCTTTTGGTTCCAAGTAGAACCATTTTGCGTTCCTTGTAGAATATTTTACATAAGAGGGTTCTACATGGAACCCAAAAGAGTCATACCTGGAACCAAAAAGGGTTATCCTATGAGGGAAAACAAAGAACCCTTTTGGAACCCTTTTTTAAGAGTGTAGGTGGCCCACCTCCCACTCCCCACTCTAACAAGCATGTTCAGAAAACCCTGCATACCAAAACAACTACATCAATAGTAAACATGTCATTGTTCAAAGACCTTTACATGTTGTATCAGGGCACTTACAGTGCATTCGGAAAGTATTCAGACCCGTTGACTTTATCCACATTTTGTTATGTTACAGCATTATTCTAAAATTGATTCATTTGTCTTTTTTCCTCATCAATCTGCACACAATATCCCATAATGACAAAGCAAAACATTTTTTTAGGAATAATCAATTCATTAAACAGAAATATCACATTTACATAAGTATTCAGACTCTTTGTTGAACTCAGTACTTTGTTGAAGCACCTTTGGCAGCGATTACAGCCTTGAATCTTCTTGGGTATGACACTACAAGCTTGGCACACCTGTATTTGGGGCATTTCTCCCATTTTTCTCTGCAGATATTCTCAATCTCTGTCAGGTTGGATGGGGAGTGTCGCTGCACAGCTATTTTCAGGTCTCTCCAGAGATGTTCGATCGGGTTCAAGTCTGGGCTCTGTCTGGGTCACTCAAGGACATTCAGAGGCTTGTCCCGAAGCCACTCCTGCATTGTCTTGGCTGTGTGCTTAGGGTCGTTGTCCTGTTGGAAGATGAAACCTAGCCCCAGTCTGAGGTCCTGAGTGCTCTGGAGCAGGTTTTCATCAAGGATCTCTCTATAATTTGCTCCGTTCATCTTCCCCTCAATCCTGACTAGTCTCTGAGTCCCTGCTGCTGAAAAACATTCCCACAGCATGATGCTGCCACCACCATGCTTCACAGTAGGGATGGTGCCAGGTTTCCTACAGAAGTGACGCTTGGCATTCAAGCCATAGAGCTCATTATTGGTTTCATCAGACCAGAGAATCTTGTTTCTCGTGGTCTGAGAGTCTTTAGGTGCCTTTTGTCAAACTCCAAGCGGGCTGTCATGTCCCTTTTACTGAGCAGTGGCTTCCGTCTGGCCACTCTACCGTCAAGGCCTGATTTGGTGGAGTGCTGCAGAGATGTTTGTCCTTCTGGAATGTTCTCCCATCTCCACACATGAACTCTGGAGCTCTGTAAGTGTGACTATCAGGTTCTTGGTCACCTCCCTGAACAAGGCCCTTCTCCCCCTGATTGCTTAGTTTGGCCGGGTGGCCAGCTCTAGGAAGAGTCTTGGTTCCAAACTTCTTCCATTTAAGAATGATGGAGGCCACTGTGTTCTTGGGGACCTTGAAAGCTGCAGAAATGTTTGGTACCGCTCCCCAGATCTGTGCCTCCATACAATCCTGTCTCGGAGCTCTACGGGCAATTCCTTCTACCTCATGGCTTAATTTTTGCTCTGACATGCACTGTCAAATGTGGGACCTTATATAAACAAGTGTGTGCCTTTCCAAATAATGTCCAATCAATTGAATTTACCACAGATGACTCCAATCAAGTTGTAGAAACATCTTAAGGATGATCAATGTAAACAGGATGCATCTGAGCCCAATTTCTTGTCTCATTGCAAAGGGTCTGAATACTTGTGTAAATAAGGTATTTCTTTTTTTACATCTTTTATAAATTAGTTTTCACTTTGTCATTATGGGGTATTGTGTGAAGATTGATGAAGAAAATGTTTTATTTCATCCATTTTAGAAAAATGTTCCCTATTTCAATGACAAAGCTATTACTTGTGAAATGTCCTCCTAAATGGAGCAAAAAATGCTCCTTTTCTGCACAAGAAATAGACAGGCAGAGGGTTCAAGAAAAGCACTTGCTCCTGGTGAGGTTTGAACTCACAACCTCAGCATCGCTTTGCTGTATACTGCTGTATCAGTACCAACCACTTCCCAATTTCCCCACATGATCCGCTGAATGTACTATAGCTAACGGCCATATTTTGCTCAAACAGAGCTGCACGATATTAGGCCCAAATCAACATCAGGAATGATCTAGTAGGTAGTGCATGATACTCTTAATCTCAAAGTTGTGAGTTCGAGCCCCATGTTGGGTGATGCGTTTCGCGCTGCCGAAGCACCAACTCACTTTGCAAACAGCCATCTGCTTGGTCTTTCGAGCAGGCTTGCCACCTGGCATTGCTGACGTGTCAGACTTAGCTGGTTATACAGGAGAAAATGTGTTTGAATGCAAGCGGTTCCTGCACTCGGACCTGTTGTCTCAATCACATACCTATTACTTGTGAAACGTCCTCCTAAATGGAGTGAAAAATGCTCCTTATCTGGACAAGAAAAAAAAAAAAACTCCTGGAGAAGCTTGAACTCACAACCTCAGCTCAACTGCGTGCTAACCAATTGGCCACAGGTACCTTAGAACAGGATGTCGCTGATCACCATATTTTGTACTAACAGATCTGTACAATTCTCGGTCAAGTCAAGGTGTTGATTGAGGTTCCTGGCGATCTCAGTCGGTAGAGCATGAGGCTATTAATCTCAGGGTAGTCTCAGGGTAGTGTGTTCGAGCTCCATGGTAGGTGATGGTTTTCTCCACCGAAGCACCAACTCACTTTGCAAACGGCTATCCGCATGCTCTATAGGGCATGCTTGCCACCCTGCACTGCTGATGTGTCAGGCTTAGCTAGTGAAACAGGAGACTATGGGTTTGAATAGGAGTAGTGGCTGCACTCTGACCTGTTATCTCAATAACATACCAATTAATTATGAAACGTCCTCCTAAGTGTATTGAATTAAAATGCTCCTTTTCTGGACAAGAAATAGACAGGGAGAGGGTTCAAGAGGAATACTTGCTCCTGGTGGATCTTGAACGCACAACCTTGTCATCTAATTGCTGTTTACTGCTGTATAAGTACAACACGCTAACAGATTGCACCACAGGATCCATCAACAACACCTTCACTAATCACCATATTTTGCACAAACGGAGCTGTACGATATTCAGACCAAGTCAAAATTACTGGTGAGGTACCTAGCTAGCTCAGTCGGTAGAGCATGAGACTCTTAATCTCAGGGTCGTGGGTTCGAGCCCCACGTTGGGTGATTTTTTTTTCTCTGCCTTAGTACAAACTCACTTTGCGAACAGCCAAACGCATTGCTGATGTGTCAGGCAAAGCTGGTAATGCAGAGGAATATGCATTTGAATCGTAGCTGTGCCTGCACTCTCACCTGTTATCTCTATGACATACCAATTACTTCTGAAATAGATTGAATAAATGATCCTTTTCTGGACAAGAAATAGAGGGTCAGAGGGTTCAAGAAAAGCACTTGCTCCTGGTGAGGCTCGAACTCACAACTTCGGCATTGCTTCACTGCATACTGCTGTATAAGTACCACGCGCTAACCGACTGCGCAACAGCAGCTATGCAAAACACTGTCACTGATCACCATATTTTGCACAAACATAGCTGTACGATATTCAGTACAAGTCAGTACTATACTTGACCTGCCTGGCAAGCTCAGGCGTTTGAGCATGAGCCTCTTAATCTCAGAATCGTAGGGTCGATACCACAAATGGGCTGATTCTTGTCTGAGCCGAAGCACCAACTCACTTTGCAAACAGCCATTCACCTGGACTTTCGAGCAGACTTGCCACCCTGCATAGCTGGTGATAGAGAAGACTATGGATTTGAATCCTAGCTGTGCCTGCACTCTGACCTGTTATCTCAATAACATACCAATTAATTATGAAACATCCTCCTAAGTGTATTGCATTAAAATGCTCCTTTTCTGGACAAGAAATAGACAGTGAGAGGGTTCAAGAGGAATACTTGCTCCTGGTGGATCTTGAACGCACAACCTTGTCATCTAATTGCTGTATACTGCTGTATAAGTACAACACGCTAACAGATTGCACCACAGGATCCATCAACAACACCTTCACTAATCACCATATTTTGCACAAACGGAGCTGTACGATATTCGGACAAAGTCAAAATTACTGTTGAGGTACCTAGCTAGCTCAGTCGGTAGAGCATGAGACTCTTAATCTCAGGGTCGTGGGTTCGATCCCCACGTTGGGTGATTTTTTTTCTCTGCCTTTGCGAACAGCCAAACGCATTGCTGATGTGTCAGGCAAAGCTGGTAATGCAGAGGAATATGCATTTGAATCGTAGCTGTGCCTGAACTCTCACCTGTTATCTCTATGACATACCAATTACTTCTGAAATAGATTGAATAAATGATCCTTTTCTGGACAAGAAATAGACAGTCAGAGGGTTCAAGAAAAGCACTTGATCCTGGTGAGGCTCGAACTCACAACCTCGGCGTTGCTTCACTGCTGTATAAGTATCACACGCTAACCGACAGCGCCACAGGAGCTATGCAAAGCACTGTCACTGATCACCATATTTTCACAAACAAAGCTGTACGATATTCAGTCCAAGTCAGTACTACAATTGACCTGCCTGGCAAGCTCAGGCGTTTGAGCTTGAGCCTCAGAATCGTAGGGTCGATACCACAAATGGGCTTATTCTTGTCTGAGCCAAAGCACCAACTCACTTTGCAAACAGCCATTCACCTGGACTTTTGAGTAGGCTTGCCACCCTGCATTGCTGACGTGTCTGGCATAGCTGGTGATAGAGAAGACTATGGATTTGAATCCTAGCTGTGCCTGCACTCTGACCTGTTATCTCAACAACATACCAATTAATTATGAAACGTCCTCCTAAGTGTATTGCATTAAAATGCTCCTTTTCTGGACAAGAAATAGACAGTGAGAGGGTTCAAGAGGAATACTTGCTCCTGGTGGATCTTGAACCGTTGAGGTGCCTAGCTAGCTCAGTCGGAAGAGCACGAGACTCTTAATCTCAGGGTCGTGGGTTAGAGCCCCACGTTGGGTGATTATTTTCTCTGCCGAAGTACCAACTCTCTTTGCGAACAGCCAAACGGTTGGATTTTTGAGCAGGCTTGCCACCCTGCATTGCTGATGTGTCAGGCAAAACTGGTAATGCAGAAGACTATGCATTTGAATCGTAGCTCTGCCTGCACTCTGACCTTTTATCTCAACGACATACCAATTACTTATGAAATAGATTAAATAAATGATCCTTTTCTGGACAAGAAATAGACAGAGGGTTCAAGAAAAGCAGTTGCTCCTGGTCAGGTACGAATTCACAACTTTGGCATTGCTTCACTGCATACTGCTGTATAAGTACCACGCGCAAACCAACTGCGCCATATGAGCTATGCAAAGCACTGTCACTGATCACCACAATTGACCTGCCTGGCAAGCTCAGGCGTTTGAGCATGAGCCTCTTAATCTCAGAATCGTAGGGTCGATACCACAAATGGGCTGATACTTGTCTGAGCCGAAGCACCAACTAAATTTGCAAACAGCCGTTCACATGGACTTTCGAGCAGACTTGCCACCCTGCATTGCTGACGTGTCTGGCATTGCTGAAGATAGAGAAGACTATGGATTTGAATCCTAGCTGTGCCTGCACTCTGACCTGTTATCTCAATAACATGCCAATTAATTATGAAACATCCTCCTAAGTGTATTGAATTAAAATGCTCCTTTTCTGGACAAGAAATAGACAGGGAGAGGGTTCAAGAGGAATACTTGCTCCTGGTGGATCTTGAACGCACAACCTTGTCATCTAATTGCTGTATACTGCTGTATAAGTACAACACGCTAACAGATTGCACCATAGGATCCATCAACAACACCTTCACTAATCACCATATTTTGCACAAACGGAGCTGTACGATATTCGGACCAAGTCAAACTGACTGATGAGGTACCTAGCTAGCTCAGTGGGTAGAGCATGAGACTCTTAATCGCAGGTTCGTGGGTTCAAGCCCCACGTTGGGTGATTTTTTTTTCTCTGCCGAAGTACAAACTCACTTTGCGAACAGCCAAACGCTTGGATTTTCGAGCAGGCTTGCCACCCTGCATTGCCGATATGTCAGGCAAAGCTGGTAATGCAGAGGAATATGCATTTGAATCGTAGCTGTGCCTGCACTCTGACCTGTTATCTCTATGACATACCAATTACTTATGAAATAGATTGAATAAATGATCCTTTTCTGGACAAGAAATAGACAGTAAGAGGGTTTAAGAAAAGCACTTGCTCCTGGTGAGGCTCGAACTCACAACCTCGGCATTGCTTCACTGCATACTGCTGTATAAGTACCACGCGCTAACCGACTGCGCCACAGGAGCTACGCAAAGCACTGGCACTGATCACCATATTTTGCACAAACGGAGCTGTACGATATTCAGACCAAGTTAAAATTACCGTTGAGGTGCCTAGCTAGCTCAGTCGGAAGAGCACGAGACTCTTAGTCTCAGGGTCGTGGGTTAGAGCCCCACGTTGGGTGATTATTTTCTCTGCCGAAGTACCAACTCTCTTTGCGAACAGCCAAACGGTTGGATTTTTGAGCAGGCTTGCCACCCTGCATTGCTGATGTGTCAGGCAAAACTGGTAATGCAGAAGACTATGCATTTGAATCGTAGCTCTGCCTGCACTATGACCTTTTATCTCAACGACATACCAATTACTTATGAAATAGATTAAATAAATGATCCTTTTCTGGACAAGAAATAGACAGTCAGAGGGTTCAAGAAAAGCAGTTGCTCCTGGTCAGGTACGAATTCACAACTTTGTGGCATTGCTTCACTGCATACTGCTGTATAAGTACCACGCGCAAACCAACTGCGCCGTAGGAGCTATGCAAAGCACTGTCACTGATCACCACAATTGACCTGCCTGGCAAGCTCAGGCGTTTGAGCATGAGCCTCTTAATCTCAGAATCGTAGGGTCGATACCACAAATGGGCTGATACTTGTCTGAGCCGAAGCACCAACTAAATTTGCAAACAGCCGTTCACATGGACTTTCGAGCAGACTTGCCACCCTGCATTGCTGACGTGTCTGGCATTGCTGGTGATAGAGAAGACTATGGATTTGAATCCTAGCTGTGCCTGCACTCTGACCTGTTATCTCAATAACATACCCATTAATTATGAAACATCCTCCTAAGTGTATTGAATTAAAATGCTCCTTTTCTGGACAAGAAATAGACAGGGAGAGGGTTCAAGAGGAATACTTGCTCCTGGTGGATCTTGAACGCACAACCTTGTCATCTAATTGCTGTATACTGCTGTATAAGTCCAACACGCTAACAGATTGAACCATAGGATCCATCAACAACACCTTCACTAATCACCATATTTTGCACAAACGGAGCTGTACGATATTCGGACCAAGTCAAAATGTCTGATGAGGTACCTAGCTAGCTCAGTGGGTAGAGCATGAGACTCTTAATCGCAGGTTTGTGGGTTCAAGCCCCACGTTGGGTGATTTTTTTTCTCTGCCGAAGTACAAACTCACTTTGCGAACAGCCAAACGCTTGGATTTTCGAGCAGGCTTGCCACCCTGCATTGCCGATGTGTCAGGCAAAGCTGGTAATGCAGAGGAATATGCATTTGAATCGTAGCTGTGCCTGCACTCTGACCTGTTATCTCTATGACATACCAATTACTTATGAAATAGATTGAATAAATGATCCTTTTCTGGACAAGAAATAGACAGTCAGAGGGTTCAAGAAAAGCACTTGCTCCTGGTGAGGCTCGAACTCACAACCTCGGCATTGCTTCACTGCATACTGCTGTATAAGTACCACGCGCTAACCGACTGCGCCACAGGAGCTACGCAAAGCACTGGCACTGATCACCATATTTTGCACAAACGGAGCTGTACGATATTCGGACCAAGTTAAAATTACCGTTGAGGTGCCTAGCTAGCTCAGTCGGAAGAGCACGAGACTCTTAGTCTCAGGGTCGTGGGTTAGAGCCCCACGTTGGGTGATTATTTTCTCTGCCGAAGTACCAACTCTCTTTGCGAACAGCCAAACGGTTGGATTTTTGAGCAGGCTTGCCACCCTGCATTGCTGATGTGTCAGGCAAAACTGGTAATGCAGAAGACTATGCATTTGAATCGTAGCTCTGCCTGCACTCTGACCTTTTATCTCAACGACATACCAATTACTTATGAAATAGATTAAATAAATGATCCTTTTCTGGACAAGAAATAGACAGTCAGAGGGTTCAAGAAAAGCAGTTGCTCCTGGTCAGGTACGAATTCACAACTTTGGCATTGCTTCACTGCATACTGCTGTATAAGTACCACGCACAAACCAACTGCGCCGTAGGAGCTATGCAAAGCACTGTCACTGATCACCACAATTGACCTGCCTGGCAAGCTCAGGCGTTTGAGCATGAGCCTCTTAATCTCAGAATCGTAGGGTCGATACCACAAATGGGCTGATACTTGTCTGAGCCGAAGCACCAACTAAATTTGCAAACAGCCGTTCACATGGACTTTCGAGCAGACTTGCCACCCTGCATTGCTGACGTGTCTGGCATTGCTGGTGATAGAGAAGACTATGGATTTGAATCCTAGCTGTGCCTGCACTCTGACCTGTTATCTCAATAACATACCCATTAATTATGAAACATCCTCCTAAGTGGAATACTTGCTCCCGGTGGATCTTGAACGCACAACCTTGTCATCTAATTGCTATATACTGCTGTATAAGTACAACACGCTAACAGATTGCACCATAGGATCCATCAACAACACCTTCACTAATCACCATATTTTGCACAAACGGAGCTGTACGATATTCGAACCAAGTCAAACTGACTGATGAGGTACCTAGCTAGCTCAGTCGGTAGAGCATGAGACTCTTAATCTCAGGGTCGTGGGTTCGAGCCCCACGTTGGGTGATTATTTTCTCTGCCGAAGTACCAACTCACTTTGCGAACAGCCAAACGCTTGGATTTTCGAGCAGGCTTGCCACCCTGCATTGCTGATGTGTCAGGCAAAACTGGTAATGCAGAAGACTATGCATTTGAATCGTAGCTCTGCCTGCACTCTGACCTTTTATCTCAACGACATACCAATTACTTATGAAATAGATTAAATAAATGATCCTTTTCTGGACAAGAAATAGACAGTCAGAGGGTTCAAGAAAAGCAGTTGCTCCTGGTCAGGTACGAATTCACAACTTTGGCATTGCTTCACTGCATACTGCTGTATAAGTACCACGCGCAAACCAACTGCGCCGTAGGAGCTATGCAAAGCACTGTCACTGATCACCACAATTGACCTGCCTGGCAAGCTCAGGCGTTTGAGCATGAGCCTCTTAATCTCAGAATCGTAGGGTCGATACCACAAATGGGCTGATACTTGTCTGAGCCGAAGCACCAACTAAATTTGCAAACAGCCGTTCACATGGACTTTCGAGCAGACTTGCCACCCTGCATTGCTGACGTGTCTGGCATTGCTGGTGATAGAGAAGACTATGGATTTGAATCCTAGCTGTGCCTGCACTCTGACCTGTTATCTCAATAACATACCCATTAATTATGAAACATCCTCCTAAGTGTATTGAATTAAAATGCTCCTTTTCTGGACAACAAATAGACAGGGAGAGGGTTCAAGAGGAATACTTGCTCCTGGTGGATCTTGAACGCACAACCTTGTCATCTAATTGCTGTATACTGCTGTATAAGTACAACACGCTAACAGATTGCACCATAGGATCCATCAACAACACCTTCACTAATCACCATATTTTGCACAAACGGAGCTGTACGATATTCGAACCAAGTCAAACTGACCGATGAGGTACCTAGCTAGCTCAGTCGGTAGAGCATGAGACTCTTAATCTCAGGGTCGTGGGTTCGAGCCCCACGTTGGGTGATTATTTTCTCTGCCGAAGTACCAACTCTCTTTGCGAACAGCCAAACGCTTGGATTTTCGAGCAGGCTTGCCACCCTGCATTGCGTCAGGCAAAGCTGGTAATGCAGAGGAATATGCATTTGAATCGTAGCTGTGCCTGCACTCTGACCTGTTATCTCTATGACATACCAATTACTTATGAAATAGATTGAATAAATGATCCTTTTCTGGACAAGAAATAGATTGAATAAATGATCCTTTTCTGGACAAGAAATCAGAGGGTTCAAGAAAAGCACTTGCTCCTGGTGAGGCTGGAACTCACAACCTCGGCATTGCTTCACTGCATACTGCTGTATAAGTACCACGCGCTAACCGACTGCGCCACAGGAGCTACGCAAAGCACTGTCACTGATCACCATATTTTGCACAAACGGAGCTGTACGATATTCGGACCAAGTTAAAATTACCGTTGAGGTGCCTAGCTAGCTCAGTCGGAAGAGCACGAGACTCTTAATCTCAGGGTCGTGGGTTAGAGCCCCACGTTGGGTGATTATTTTCTCTGCCGAAGTACCAACTCTCTTTGCGAACAGCCAAACGGTTGGATTTTTGAGCAGGCTGCATTGCTGATGAAATAGACAGTCAGAGACAGTTCAAGAAAAGCACTTGCTCTTGGTGAGGCTCGAACTCACAACCTCGGCACTGCTTCACTGGAATACTTGCTCCTGGTGGATCTTGAACGCACAACCTTGTCATCTAATTGCTGTATACTGCTGTATAAGTACAACACGCTAACAGATTGCACCATAGGATCCATCAACAACACCTTCACTAATCACCTTATTTTGCACAAACGGAGCTGTACGATATTCATTGCTTCACTGCATACTGCTGTATAAGTACCACGCGCTAACCGACTGCGCCACAGGAGCTACGCAAAGCACTGTCACTGATCACCATATTTTGCACAAACGGAGCTGTACAATATCCGGACCGTCAAAATGACCGATGAGGTACCTAGCTAGCTCAGTCGGTAGAGCATGAGACTCTTAATCTCAGGGTCGTGGGTTCGAGCCCCACGTTGGGTGATTTTTTTCTCTGCCGAAGTACAAACTCACTTTGCGAACAGCCAAACGCTTGGATTTTCGAGCAGGCTTGCCACCCTGTATTGCTGATGTGTCAGGCAAAGCTGGTAATGCAGAGGAATATGCATTTGAATCGTAGCTGTGCCTGCACTCTGACCTGTTATCTCTATGACATACCAATTACTTATGAAATAGATTGAATAAATGATCCTTTTCTGGGCAAGAAATAGACAGTCAGAGGGTTCAAGAAAAGCACTTGTGAGGCTCGAACTCACAACCTCGGCATTGCTTCACTGCATACTGCTGTATAAGTACCACGCGCTAACCAACTGCGCCACAGGAGCTACGCAAAGCATAAACAGCCGTTCACATGGACTTTCGAGCAGACTTGCCACCCTGCATTGCTGACGTGTCTGGCATTGCTGGTGATAGAGAAGACTATGGATTTGAATCCTAGCTGTGCCTGCACTCTGACCTGTTATCTCAATAACATACCAATTAATTAAGAAAAATCCTCCTAAGTGTATTGAATTAAAATGCTCCTTTTCTGGACAAGAAATAGACAGGGAGAGGGTTCAAGAGGAATACTTGCTCCTGGTGGATCTTGAACGCACAACCTTGTCATCTAATTGCTGTATACTGCTGTATAAGTACAACACGCTAACAGATTGCACCATAGGATCCATCAACAACACCTTCACTAATCACCATATTTTGCACAAACGGAGCTGTACGATATTCGGACCAAGTCAAAATGACCGATGAGGTACCTAGCTAGCTCAATCGGTAGAGCATGAGACTCTTAATCTCAGGGTCGTGGGTTCGAGCCCCACGTTGGGTGATTTTTTTCTCTGCCGAAGTACAAACTCACTTTGCGAACAGCCAAACGCTTGGATTTTCGAGCAGGCTTGCCACCCTGTATTGCTGATGTGTCAGGCAAAGCTGGTAATGCAGAGGAATATGCATTTGAATCGTAGCTGTGCCTGCACTCTGACCTGTTATCTCTATGACATACCAATTACTTATGAAATAGATTGAATAAATGATCCTTTTCTGGGCAAGAAATAGACAGTCAGAGGGTTCAAGAAAAGCACTTGTTCCTGGTGAGGCTCGAACTCACAACCTCGGCATTGCTTCACTGCATACTGCTGTATAAGTACCACGCGCTAACCGACTGCGCCACAGGAGCTACGCAAAGCACTGTCACTGATCACCATATTTTGCACAAACGGAGCTGTACGATATTCGGACCAAGTTAAAATTACCGTTGAGGTGCCTAGCTAGCTCAGTCGGAAGAGCACGAGACTCTTCATCTCAGGGTCGTGGGTTAGAGCCCCACGTTGGGTGATTATTTTCTCTGCCGAAGTACCAACTCTCTTTGCGAACAGCCAAACGGTTGGATTTTTGAGCAGGCTTGCCACCCTGCATTGCTGATGTGTCAGGCAAAGCTGGTAATGCAGAGGAATATGCATTTGAATCGTAGCTGTGCCTGCACTCTGACCTGTTATCTCTATGACATACCAATTACTTATGAAATAGATTGAATAAATTATCCTTTTCTGGACAAGAAATAGACAGTCAGAGGGTTCAAGAAAAGCAGTTGCTCCTGGTCAGGTACGAATTCACAACTTTGGCATTGCTTCACTGCATACTGCTGTATAAGTACCACGTGCAAACCAACTGCGCCGTAGGAGCTATGCAAAGCACTGTCACTGATCACCACAATTGACCTGCCTGGCAAGCTCAGGCGTTTGAGCATGAGCCTCTTAATCTCAGAATCGTAGGGTCGATACCACAAATGGGCTGATACTTGTCTGAGCCAAGCACCAACTAAATTTGCAAACAGCCGTTCACATGGACTTTCGAGCAGACTTGCCACCCTGCATTGCTGACGTGTCTGGCATTGCTGGTGATAGAGAAGACTATGGATTTGAATCCTAGCTGTGCCTGCACTCTGACCTGTTATCTCAATAACATACCAATTAATTAAGAAAAATCCTCCTAAGTGTATTGAATTAAAATGCTCCTTTTCTGGACAAGAAATAGACAGGGAGAGGGTTCAAGAGGAATACTTGCTCCTGGTGGATCTTGAACGCACAACCTTGTCATCTAATTGCTGTATACTGCTGTATAAGTACAACACGCCAACAGATTGCACCATAGGATCCATCAACAACACCTTCACTAATCACCATATTTTGCACAAACGGAGCTGTACGATATTCGGACCAAGTCAAAATGACTGATGAGGTACCTAGCTAGCTCAGTCGGTAGAGCATGAGACTCTTAATCTCAGGGTCGTGGGTTCGAGCCCCACGTTGGGTGATTATTTTCTCTGCCGAAGTACCAACTCTCTTTGCGAACAGCCAAACGGTTGGATTTTTGAGCATGCTTGCCACCTTGCATTGCTGATGTGTCAGGCAAAACTGGTAATGCAGAAGACTATGCATTTGAATCGTAGCTCTGCCTGCACTCTGACCTTTTATCTCAACGACATACCAATTACTTATGAAATAGATTAAATAAATGATCCTTTTCTGGACAAGAAATAGACAGTTAGAGGGTTCAAGAAAAGCAGTTGCTCCTGGTCAGGTACGAATTCACAACTTTGGCATTGCTTCACTGCATACTGCTGTATAAGTACCACGTGCAAACCAACTGCGCCGTAGGAGCTATGCAAAGCACTGTCACTGATCACCACAATTGACCTGCCTGGCAAGCTCAGGCGTTTGAGCATGAGCCTCTTAATCTCAGAATCGTAGGGTCGATACCACAAATGGGCTGATACTTGTCTGAGCCGAAGCACCAACTAAATTTGCAAACAGCCGTTCACATGGACTTTCGAGCAGACTTGCCACCCTGCATTGCTGACGTGTCTGGCATTGCTGGTGATAGAGAAGACTATGGATTTGAATCCTAGCTGTGCCTGCACTCTGACCTGTTATCTCAATAACATACCAATTAATTATGAAACATCCTCCTAAGTGTATTGAATTAAAATGCTCCTTTTCTGGACAAGAAATAGACAGGGAGAGGGTTCAAGAGGAATACTTGCTCCTGGTGGATCTTGAACGCACAACCTTGTCATCTAATTGCTGTATACTGCTGTATAAGTACAACACGCTAACAGATTGCACCATAGGATCCATCAACAACACCTTCACTAATCACCATATTTTGCACAAACGGAGCTGTACGATATTCGGACCAAGTCAAAATGACCGATGAGGTACCTAGCTAGCTCAGTCGGTAGAGCATGAGACTCTTAATCTCAGGGTCGTGGGTTCGAGCCCCACGTTGGGTGATTTTTTTCTCTGCCGAAGTACAAACTCACTTTGCGAACAGCCAAACGCTTGGATTTTCGAGCAGGCTTGCCACCCTGCATTGCTGATGTGTCAGGCAAAGCTGGTAATGCAGAGGAATATGCATTTGAATCGTAGCTGTGCCTGCACTCTGACCTGTTATCTCTATGACATACCAATTACTTATGAAATAGATTGAATAAATGATCCTTTTCTGGACAAGAAATAGACAGTCAGAGGGTTCAAGAAAAGCACTTGCTCCTGGTGAGGCTCGAACTCACAACTTCGGCATTGCTTCACTGCATACTGCTGTATAAGTACCACGCGCTAACCGACTGCGCCACAGGAGCTACGCAAAGCACTGTCACTGATCACCATATTTTGCACAAACGGAGCTGTACGATATTCGGACCAAGTTAAAATTACCGTTGAGGTGCCTAGCTAGCTCAGTCGGAAGAGCACGAGACTCTTCATCTCAGGGTCGTGGGTTAGAGCCCCACGTTGGGTGATTATTTTCTCTGCCGAAGTACCAACTCTCTTTGCGAACAGCCAAACGGTTGGATTTTTGAGCAGGCTTGCCACCCTGCATTGCTGATGTGTCAGGCAAAGCTGGTAATGCAGAGGAATATGCATTTGAATCGTAGCTGTGCCTGCACTCTGACCTGTTATCTCTATGACATACCAATTACTTATGAAATAGATTGAATAAATTATCCTTTTCTGGACAAGAAATAGACAGTCAGAGGGTTCAAGAAAAGCAGTTGCTCCTGGTCAGGTACGAATTCACAACTTTGGCATTGCTTCACTGCATACTGCTGTATAAGTACCACGTGCAAACCAACTGCGCCGTAGGAGCTATGCAAAGCACTGTCACTGATCACCACAATTGACCTGCCTGGCAAGCTCAGGCGTTTGAGCATGAGCCTCTTAATCTCAGAATCGTAGGGTCGATACCACAAATGGGCTGATACTTGTCTGAGCCAAGCACCAACTAAATTTGCAAACAGCCGTTCACATGGACTTTCGAGCAGACTTGCCACCCTGCATTGCTGACGTGTCTGGCATTGCTGGTGATAGAGAAGACTATGGATTTGAATCCTAGCTGTGCCTGCACTCTGACCTGTTATCTCAATAACATACCAATTAATTAAGAAAAATCCTCCTAAGTGTATTGAATTAAAATGCTCCTTTTCTGGACAAGAAATAGACAGGGAGAGGGTTCAAGAGGAATACTTGCTCCTGGTGGATCTTGAACGCACAACCTTGTCATCTAATTGCTGTATACTGCTGTATAAGTACAACACGCCAACAGATTGCACCATAGGATCCATCAACAACACCTTCACTAATCACCATATTTTGCACAAACGGAGCTGTACGATATTCGTACCAAGTCAAAATGACTGATGAGGTACCTAGCTAGCTCAGTCGGTAGAGCATGAGACTCTTAATCTCAGGGTCGTGGGTTCGAGCCCCACGTTGGGTGATTATTTTCTCTGCCGAAGTACCAACTCTCTTTGCGAACAGCCAAACGGTTGGATTTTTGAGCATGCTTGCCACCTTGCATTGCTGATGTGTCAGGCAAAACTGGTAATGCAGAAGACTATGCATTTGAATCGTAGCTCTGCCTGCACTCTGACCTTTTATCTCAACGACATACCAATTACTTATGAAATAGATTAAATAAATGATCCTTTTCTGGACAAGAAATAGACAGTTAGAGGGTTCAAGAAAAGCAGTTGCTCCTGGTCAGGTACGAATTCACAACTTTGGCATTGCTTCACTGCATACTGCTGTATAAGTACCACGTGCAAACCAACTGCGCCGTAGGAGCTATGCAAAGCACTGTCACTGATCACCACAATTGACCTGCCTGGCAAGCTCAGGCGTTTGAGCATGAGCCTCTTAATCTCAGAATCGTAGGGTCGATACCACAAATGGGCTGATACTTGTCTGAGCCGAAGCACCAACTAAATTTGCAAACAGCCGTTCACATGGACTTTCGAGCAGACTTGCCACCCTGCATTGCTGACGTGTCTGGCATTGCTGGTGATAGAGAAGACTATGGATTTGAATCCTAGCTGTGCCTGCACTCTGACCTGTTATCTCAATAACATACCAATTAATTATGAAACATCCTCCTAAGTGTATTGAATTAAAATGCTCCTTTTTTGGACAAGAAATAGACAGGGAGAGGGTTCAAGAGGAATACTTGCTCCTGGTGGATCTTGAACGCACAACCTTGTCATCTAATTGCTGTATACTGCTGTATAAGTACAACACGCTAACAGATTGCACCATAGGATCCATCAACAACACCTTCACTAATCACCATATTTTGCACAAACGGAGCTGTACGATATTCGGACCAAGTCAAAATGACCGATGAGGTACCTAGCTAGCTCAGTCGGTAGAGCATGAGACTCTTAATCTCAGGGTCGTGGGTTCGAGCCCCACGTTGGGTGATTTTTTTCTCTGCCGAAGTACAAACTCACTTTGCGAACAGCCAAACGCTTGGATTTTCGAGCAGGCTTGCCACCCTGCATTGCTGATGTGTCAGGCAAAGCTGGTAATGCAGAGGAATATGCATTTGAATCGTAGCTGTGCCTGCACTCTGACCTGTTATCTCTATGACATACCAATTACTTATGAAATAGATTGAATAAATGATCCTTTTCTGGACAAGAAATAGACAGTCAGAGGGTTCAAGAAAAGCACTTGCTCCTGGTGAGGCTCGAACTCACAACTTCGGCATTGCTTCACTGCATACTGCTGTATAAGTACCACGCGCTAACCGACTGCGCCACAGGAGCTACGCAAAGCACTGTCACTGATCACCATATTTTGCACAAACGGAGCTGTACGATATTCGGACCAAGTTAAAATTACCGTTGAGGTGCCTAGCTAGCTCAGTCGGAAGAGCACGAGACTCTTCATCTCAGGGTCGTGGGTTAGAGCCCCACGTTGGGTGATTATTTTCTCTGCCGAAGTACCAACTCTCTTTGCGAACAGCCAAACGGTTGGATTTTTGAGCAGGCTTGCCACCCTGCATTGCTGATGTGTCAGGCAAAGCTGGTAATGCAGAGGAATATGCATTTGAATCGTAGCTCTGCCTGCACTCTGACCTTTTATCTCAACGACATACCAATTACTTATGAAATAGATTTAATAAATTATCCTTTTCTGGACAAGAAATAGACAGTCAGAGGGTTCAAGAAAAGCAGTTGCTCCTGGTCAGGTACGAATTCACAACTTTGGCATTGCTTCACTGCATACTGCTGTATAAGTACCACGTGCAAACCAACTGCGCCGTAGGAGCTATGCAAAGCACTGTCACTGATCACCACAATTGACCTGCCTGGCAAGCTCAGGCGTTTGAGCATGAGCCTCTTAGTCTCAGAATCGTAGGGTCGATACCACAAATGGGCTGATACTTGTCTGAGCCAAGCACCAACTAAATTTGCAAACAGCCGTTCACATGGACTTTCGAGCAGACTTGCCACCCTGCATTGCTGACGTGTCTGGCATTGCTGGTGATAGAGAAGACTATGGATTTGAATCCTAGCTGTGCCTGCACTCTGACCTGTTATCTCAATAACATACCAATTAATTAAGAAAAATCCTCCTAAGTGTATTGAATTAAAATGCTCCTTTTCTGGACAAGAAATAGACAGGGAGAGGGTTCAAGAGGAATACTTGCTCCTGGTGGATCTTGAACGCACAACCTTGTCATCTAATTGCTGTATACTGCTGTATAAGTACAACACGCTAACAGATTGCACCATAGGATCCATCAACAACACCTTCACTAATCACCATATTTTGCACAAACGGAGCTGTACGATATTCGGACCAAGTCAAAATGACCGATGAGGTACCTAGCTAGCTCAGTCGGTAGAGCATGAGACTCTTAATCTCAGGGTCGTGGGTTCGAGCCCCACGTTGGGTGATTTTTTTCTCTGCCGAAGTACAAACTCACTTTGCGAACAGCCAAACGCTTGGATTTTCGAGCAGGCTTGCCACCCTGCATTGCTGATGTGTCAGGCAAAGCTGGTAATGCAGAGGAATATGCATTTGAATCGTAGCTGTGCCTGCACTCTGACCTGTTATCTCTATGACATACCAATTACTTATGAAATAGATTGAATAAATGATCCTTTTCTGGACAAGAAATAGACAGTCAGAGGGTTCAAGAAAAGCACTGGCTCCTGGTGAGGCTCGAACTCACAACTTCGGCATTGCTTCACTGCATACTGCTGTATAAGTACCACGCGCTAACCGACTGCGCCACAGGAGCTACGCAAAGCACTGTCACTGATCACCATATTTTGCACAAACGGAGCTGTACGATATTCGGACCAAGTTAAAATTACCGTTGAGGTGCCTAGCTAGCTCAGTCGGAAGAGCACGAGACTCTTCATCTCAGGGTCGTGGGTTAGAGCCCCACGTTGGGTGATTATTTTCTCTGCCGAAGTACCAACTCTCTTTGCGAACAGCCAAACGGTTGGATTTTTGAGCAGGCTTGCCACCCTGCATTGCTGATGTGTCAGGCAAAGCTGGTAATGCAGAGGAATATGCATTTGAATCGTAGCTCTGCCTGCACTCTGACCTTTTATCTCAACGACATACCAATTACTTATGAAATAGATTTAATAAATTATCCTTTTCTGGACAAGAAATAGACAGTCAGAGGGTTCAAGAAAAGCAGTTGCTCCTGGTCAGGTACGAATTCACAACTTTGGCATTGCTTCACTGCATACTGCTGTATAAGTACCACGTGCAAACCAACTGCGCCGTAGGAGCTATGCAAAGCACTGTCACTGATCACCACAATTGACCTGCCTGGCAAGCTCAGGCGTTTGAGCATGAGCCTCTTAATCTCAGAATCGTAGGGTCGATACCACAAATGGGCTGATACTTGTCTGAGCCAAGCACCAACTAAATTTGCAAACAGCCGTTCACATGGACTTTCGAGCAGACTTGCCACCCTGCATTGCTGACGTGTCTGGCATTGCTGGTGATAGAGAAGACTATGGATTTGAATCCTAGCTGTGCCTGCACTCTGACCTGTTATCTCAATAACATACCAATTAATTAAGAAAAATCCTCCTAAGTGTATTGAATTAAAATGCTCCTTTTCTGGACAAGAAATAGACAGGGAGAGGGTTCAAGAGGAATACTTGCTCCTGGTGGATCTTGAACGCACAACCTTGTCATCTAATTGCTGTATACTGCTGTATAAGTACAACACGCCAACAGATTGCACCATAGGATCCATCAACAACACCTTCACTAATCACCATATTTTGCACAAACGGAGCTGTACGATATTCGGACCAAGTCAAAATGACTGATGAGGTACCTAGCTAGCTCAGTCGGTAGAGCATGAGACTCTTAATCTCAGGGTCGTGGGTTCGAGCCCCACGTTGGGTGTTTTTTTTTCTCTGCCGAAGTACAAACTCACTTTGCGAACAGCCAAACGCTTGGATTTTCGAGCAGGCTTGCCACCCTGCATTGCTGATGTGTCAGGCAAAGCTGGTAATGCAGAGGAATATGCTTTTGAATCGTAGCTGTGCCTGCACTCTGACCTGTTATCTCTATGACATACCAATTACTTATGAAATAGATTAAATAAATGATCCTTTTCTGGACAAGAAATAGACAGTCAGAGGGTTCAAGAAAAGCAGTTGCTCCTGGTCAGGTACGAATTCACAACTTTGGCATTGCTTCACTGCATACTGCTTTATAAGTACCACGCGCAAACCAACTGCGCCGTAGGAGCTATGCAAAGCACTGTCACTGATCACCACAATTGACCTGCCTGGCAAGCTCAGGCGTTTGAGCATGAGCCTCTTAATCTCAGAATCGTAGGGTCGATACCACAAATGGGCTGATACTTGTCTGAGCCTAGCACCAACTAAATTTGCAAACAGCCGTTCACATGGACTTTCGAGCAGACTTGCCACCCTGCATTGCTGACGTGTCTGGCATTGCTGGTGATAGAGAAGACTATGGATTTGAATCCTAGCTGTGCCTGCACTCTGACCTGTTATCTCAATAACATACCAATTAATTATGAAACATCCTCCTAAGTGTATTGAATTAAAATGCTCCTTTTCTGGACAAGAAATAGACAGGGAGAGGGTTCAAGAGGAATACTTGCTCCTGGTGGATCTTGAACGCACAACCTTGTCATCTAATTGCTGTATACTGCTGTATAAGTACAACACGCTAACAGATTGCACCATAGGATCCATCAACAACACCTTCACTAATCACCATATTTTGCACAAACGGAGCTGTACGATATTCGGACCAAGTTAAAATTACCGTTGAGGTGCCTAGCTAGCTCAGTCGGAAGAGCACGAGACTCTTCATCTCAGGGTCGTGGGTTAGAGCCCCACGTTGGGTGATTATTTTCTCTGCCGAAGTACCAACTCTCTTTGCGAACAGCCAAACGGTTGGATTTTTGAGCAGGCTTGCCACCCTGCATTGCTGATGTGTCAGGCAAAGCTGGTAATGCAGAGGAATATGCATTTGAATCGTAGCTGTGCCTGCACTCTGACCTGTTATCTCTATGACATACCAATTACTTATGAAATAGATTTAATAAATTATCCTTTTCTGGACAAGAAATAGACAGTCAGAGGGTTCAAGAAAAGCAGTTGCTCCTGGTCAGGTACGAATTCACAACGTTGGCATTGCTTCACTGCATACTGCTGTATAAGTACCACGTGCAAACCAACTGCGCCGTAGGAGCTATGCAAAGCACTGTCACTGATCACCACAATTGACCTGCCTGGCAAGCTCAGGCGTTTGAGCATGAGCCTCTTAATCTCAGAATCGTAGGGTCGATACCACAAATGGGCTGATACTTGACTGAGCCAAGCACCAACTAAATTTGCAAACAGCCGTTCACATGGACTTTCGAGCAGACTTGCCACCCTGCATTGCTGACGTGTCTGGCATTGCTGGTGATAGAGAAGACTATGGATTTGAATCCTAGCTGTGCCTGCACTCTGACCTGTTATCTCAATAACATACCAATTAATTAAGAAAAATCCTCCTAAGTGTATTGAATTAAAATGCTCCTTTTCTGGACAAGAAATAGACAGGGAGAGGGTTCAAGAGGAATACTTGCTCCTGGTGGATCTTGAACGCACAACCTTGTCATCTAATTGCTGTATACTGCTGTATAAGTACAACACGCTAACAGATTGCACCATAGGATCCATCAACAACACCTTCACTAATCAACATATTTTGCACAAACGGAGCTGTACGATATTCGGACCAAGTCAAAATGACCGATGAGGTACCTAGCTAGCTCAGTCGGTAGAGCATGAGACTCTTAATCTCAGGGTCGTGGGTTAGAGCCCCACGTTGGGTGATTATTTTCTCTGCCGAAGTACCAACTCTCTTTGCGAACAGCCAAACTGTTGGATTTTTGAGCAGGCTTGCCACCCTGCATTGCTGATGTGTCAGGCAAAACTGGTAATGCAGAAGACTATGCATTTGAATCGTAGCTCTGCCTGCAATCTGACCTTTTATCTCAACGACATACCAATTACTTATGAAATAGATTAAATAAATGATCCTTTTCTGGACAAGAAATAGACAGTCAGAGGGTTCAAGAAAAGCAGTTGCTCCTGGTCAGGTACGAATTCACAACTTTGGCATTGCTTCACTGCATACTGCTGTATAAGTACCACGTGCAAACCAACTGCGCCGTAGGAGCTATGCAAAGCACTGTCACTGATCACCATAATTTGCACAAACGGAGCTGTACGATATTCGGACCAAGTCAAAATGACCGATGAGGTACCTAGCTAGCTCAGTCGGTAGAGCATGAGACTCTTAGTCTCAGGGTCGTGGGTTCGAGCCCCACGTTGGGTGATTTTTTTCTCTGCCGAAGTACAAACTCACTTTGCGAACAGCCAAACGCTTGGATTTTCGAGCAGGCTTGCCACCCTGCATTGCTGATGTGTCAGGCAAAGCTGGTAATGCAGAGGAATATGCATTTGAATCGTAGCTGTGCCTGCACTCTGACCTGTTATCTCTATGACATACCAATTACTTATGAAATAGATTGAATAAATGATCCTTTTCTGGACAAGAAATAGACAGTCAGAGGGTTCAAGAAAAGCACTTGCTCCTGGTGAGGCTCGAACTCACAACTTCGGCATTGCTTCACTGCATACTGCTGTATAAGTACCACGCGCTAACCGACTGCGCCACAGGAGCTACGCAAAGCACTGTCACTGATCACCATATTTTGCACAAACGGAGCTGTACGATATTCGGACCAAGTTAAAATTACCGTTGAGGTGCCTAGCTAGCTCAGTCGGAAGAGCACGAGACTCTTCATCTCAGGGTCGTGGGTTAGAGCCCCACGTTGGGTGATTATTTTCTCTGCCGAAGTACCAACTCTCTTTGCGAACAGCCAAACGGTTGGATTTTTGAGCAGGCTTGCCACCCTGCATTGCTGATGTGTCAGGCAAAGCTGGTAATGCAGAGGAATATGCATTTGAATCGTAGCTCTGCCTGCACTCTGACCTTTTATCTCAACGACATACCAATTACTTATGAAATAGATTTAATAAATTATCCTTTTCTGGACAAGAAATAGACAGTCAGAGGGTTCAAGAAAAGCAGTTGCTCCTGGTCAGGTACGAATTCACAACTTTGGCATTGCTTCACTGCATACTGCTGTATAAGTACCACGTGCAAACCAACTGCGCCGTAGGAGCTATGCAAAGCACTGTCACTGATCACCACAATTGACCTGCCTGGCAAGCTCAGGCGTTTGAGCATGAGCCTCTTAATCTCAGAATCGTAGGGTCGATACCACAAATGGGCTGATACTTGTCTGAGCCAAGCACCAACTAAATTTGCAAACAGCCGTTCACATGGACTTTCGAGCAGACTTGCCACCCTGCATTGCTGACGTGTCTGGCATTGCTGGTGATAGAGAAGACTATGGATTTGAATCCTAGCTGTGCCTGCACTCTGACCTGTTATCTCAATAACATACCAATTAATTAAGAAAAATCCTCCTAAGTGTATTGAATTAAAATGCTCCTTTTCTGGACAAGAAATAGACAGGGAGAGGGTTCAAGAGGAATACTTGCTCCTGGTGGATCTTGAACGCACAACCTTGTCATCTAATTGCTGTATACTGCTGTATAAGTACAACACGCCAACAGATTGCACCATAGGATCCATCAACAACACCTTCACTAATCACCATATTTTGCACAAACGGAGCTGTACGATATTCGGACCAAGTCAAAATGACTGATGAGGTACCTAGCTAGCTCAGTCGGTAGAGCATGAGACTCTTAATCTCAGGGTCGTGGGTTCGAGCCCCACGTTGGGTGTTTTTTTTTCTCTGCCGAAGTACAAACTCACTTTGCGAACAGCCAAACGCTTGGATTTTCGAGCAGGCTTGCCACCCTGCATTGCTGATGTGTCAGGCAAAGCTGGTAATGCAGAGGAATATGCTTTTGAATCGTAGCTGTGCCTGCACTCTGACCTGTTATCTCTATGACATACCAATTACTTATGAAATAGATTAAATAAATGATCCTTTTCTGGACAAGAAATAGACAGTCAGAGGGTTCAAGAAAAGCAGTTGCTCCTGGTCAGGTACGAATTCACAACTTTGGCATTGCTTCACTGCATACTGCTTTATAAGTACCACGCGCAAACCAACTGCGCCGTAGGAGCTATGCAAAGCACTGTCACTGATCACCACAATTGACCTGCCTGGCAAGCTCAGGCGTTTGAGCATGAGCCTCTTAATCTCAGAATCGTAGGGTCGATACCACAAATGGGCTGATACTTGTCTGAGCCTAGCACCAACTAAATTTGCAAACAGCCGTTCACATGGACTTTCGAGCAGACTTGCCACCCTGCATTGCTGACGTGTCTGGCATTGCTGGTGATAGAGAAGACTATGGATTTGAATCCTAGCTGTGCCTGCACTCTGACCTGTTATCTCAATAACATACCAATTAATTATGAAACATCCTCCTAAGTGTATTGAATTAAAATGCTCCTTTTCTGGACAAGAAATAGACAGGGAGAGGGTTCAAGAGGAATACTTGCTCCTGGTGGATCTTGAACGCACAACCTTGTCATCTAATTGCTGTATACTGCTGTATAAGTACAACACGCTAACAGATTGCACCATAGGATCCATCAACAACACCTTCACTAATCACCATATTTTGCACAAACGGAGCTGTACGATATTCGGACCAAGTTAAAATTACCGTTGAGGTGCCTAGCTAGCTCAGTCGGAAGAGCACGAGACTCTTCATCTCAGGGTCGTGGGTTAGAGCCCCACGTTGGGTGATTATTTTCTCTGCCGAAGTACCAACTCTCTTTGCGAACAGCCAAACGGTTGGATTTTTGAGCAGGCTTGCCACCCTGCATTGCTGATGTGTCAGGCAAAGCTGGTAATGCAGAGGAATATGCATTTGAATCGTAGCTGTGCCTGCACTCTGACCTGTTATCTCTATGACATACCAATTACTTATGAAATAGATTTAATAAATTATCCTTTTCTGGACAAGAAATAGACAGTCAGAGGGTTCAAGAAAAGCAGTTGCTCCTGGTCAGGTACGAATTCACAACGTTGGCATTGCTTCACTGCATACTGCTGTATAAGTACCACGTGCAAACCAACTGCGCCGTAGGAGCTATGCAAAGCACTGTCACTGATCACCACAATTGACCTGCCTGGCAAGCTCAGGCGTTTGAGCATGAGCCTCTTAATCTCAGAATCGTAGGGTCGATACCACAAATGGGCTGATACTTGACTGAGCCAAGCACCAACTAAATTTGCAAACAGCCGTTCACATGGACTTTCGAGCAGACTTGCCACCCTGCATTGCTGACGTGTCTGGCATTGCTGGTGATAGAGAAGACTATGGATTTGAATCCTAGCTGTGCCTGCACTCTGACCTGTTATCTCAATAACATACCAATTAATTAAGAAAAATCCTCCTAAGTGTATTGAATTAAAATGCTCCTTTTCTGGACAAGAAATAGACAGGGAGAGGGTTCAAGAGGAATACTTGCTCCTGGTGGATCTTGAACGCACAACCTTGTCATCTAATTGCTGTATACTGCTGTATAAGTACAACACGCTAACAGATTGCACCATAGGATCCATCAACAACACCTTCACTAATCAACATATTTTGCACAAACGGAGCTGTACGATATTCGGACCAAGTCAAAATGACCGATGAGGTACCTAGCTAGCTCAGTCGGTAGAGCATGAGACTCTTAATCTCAGGGTCGTGGGTTAGAGCCCCACGTTGGGTGATTATTTTCTCTGCCGAAGTACCAACTCTCTTTGCGAACAGCCAAACTGTTGGATTTTTGAGCAGGCTTGCCACCCTGCATTGCTGATGTGTCAGGCAAAACTGGTAATGCAGAAGACTATGCATTTGAATCGTAGCTCTGCCTGCAATCTGACCTTTTATCTCAACGACATACCAATTACTTATGAAATAGATTAAATAAATGATCCTTTTCTGGACAAGAAATAGACAGTCAGAGGGTTCAAGAAAAGCAGTTGCTCCTGGTCAGGTACGAATTCACAACTTTGGCATTGCTTCACTGCATACTGCTGTATAAGTACCACGTGCAAACCAACTGCGCCGTAGGAGCTATGCAAAGCACTGTCACTGATCACCATAATTTGCACAAACGGAGCTGTACGATATTCGGACCAAGTCAAAATGACCGATGAGGTACCTAGCTAGCTCAGTCGGTAGAGCATGAGACTCTTAGTCTCAGGGTCGTGGGTTCGAGCCCCACGTTGGGTGATTTTTTTCTCTGCCGAAGTACAAACTCACTTTGCGAACAGCCAAACGCTTGGATTTTCGAGCAGGCTTGCCACCCTGCATTGCTGATGTGTCAGGCAAAGCTGGTAATGCAGAGGAATATGCATTTGAATCGTAGCTGTGCCTGCACTCTGACCTGTTATCTCTATGACATACCAATTACTTATGAAATAGATTGAATAAATGATCCTTTTCTGGACAAGAAATAGACAGTCAGAGGGTTCAAGAAAAGCACTTGCTCCTGGTGAGGCTCGAACTCACAACTTCGGCATTGCTTCACTGCATACTGCTGTATAAGTACCACGCGCTAACCGACTGCGCCACAGGAGCTACGCAAAGCACTGTCACTGATCACCATATTTTGCACAAACGGAGCTGTACGATATTCGGACCAAGTTAAAATTACCGTTGAGGTGCCTAGCTAGCTCAGTCGGAAGAGCACGAGACTCTTCATCTCAGGGTCGTGGGTTAGAGCCCCACGTTGGGTGATTATTTTCTCTGCCGAAGTACCAACTCTCTTTGCGAACAGCCAAACGGTTGGATTTTTGAGCAGGCTTGCCACCCTGCATTGCTGATGTGTCAGGCAAAGCTGGTAATGCAGAGGAATATGCATTTGAATCGTAGCTCTGCCTGCACTCTGACCTTTTATCTCAACGACATACCAATTACTTATGAAATAGATTTAATAAATTATCCTTTTCTGGACAAGAAATAGACAGTCAGAGGGTTCAAGAAAAGCAGTTGCTCCTGGTCAGGTACGAATTCACAACTTTGGCATTGCTTCACTGCATACTGCTGTATAAGTACCACGTGCAAACCAACTGCGCCGTAGGAGCTATGCAAAGCACTGTCACTGATCACCACAATTGACCTGCCTGGCAAGCTCAGGCGTTTGAGCATGAGCCTCTTAATCTCAGAATCGTAGGGTCGATACCACAAATGGGCTGATACTTGTCTGAGCCAAGCACCAACTAAATTTGCAAACAGCCGTTCACATGGACTTTCGAGCAGACTTGCCACCCTGCATTGCTGACGTGTCTGGCATTGCTGGTGATAGAGAAGACTATGGATTTGAATCCTAGCTGTGCCTGCACTCTGACCTGTTATCTCAATAACATACCAATTAATTAAGAAAAATCCTCCTAAGTGTATTGAATTAAAATGCTCCTTTTCTGGACAAGAAATAGACAGGGAGAGGGTTCAAGAGGAATACTTGCTCCTGGTGGATCTTGAACGCACAACCTTGTCATCTAATTGCTGTATACTGCTGTATAAGTACAACACGCCAACAGATTGCACCATAGGATCCATCAACAACACCTTCACTAATCACCATATTTTGCACAAACGGAGCTGTACGATATTCGGACCAAGTCAAAATGACTGATGAGGTACCTAGCTAGCTCAGTCGGTAGAGCATGAGACTCTTAATCTCAGGGTCGTGGGTTCGAGCCCCACGTTGGGTGTTTTTTTTTCTCTGCCGAAGTACAAACTCACTTTGCGAACAGCCAAACGCTTGGATTTTCGAGCAGGCTTGCCACCCTGCATTGCTGATGTGTCAGGCAAAGCTGGTAATGCAGAGGAATATGCTTTTGAATCGTAGCTGTGCCTGCACTCTGACCTGTTATCTCTATGACATACCAATTACTTATGAAATAGATTAAATAAATGATCCTTTTCTGGACAAGAAATAGACAGTCAGAGGGTTCAAGAAAAGCAGTTGCTCCTGGTCAGGTACGAATTCACAACTTTGGCATTGCTTCACTGCATACTGCTTTATAAGTACCACGCGCAAACCAACTGCGCCGTAGGAGCTATGCAAAGCACTGTCACTGATCACCACAATTGACCTGCCTGGCAAGCTCAGGCGTTTGAGCATGAGCCTCTTAATCTCAGAATCGTAGGGTCGATACCACAAATGGGCTGATACTTGTCTGAGCCTAGCACCAACTAAATTTGCAAACAGCCGTTCACATGGACTTTCGAGCAGACTTGCCACCCTGCATTGCTGACGTGTCTGGCATTGCTGGTGATAGAGAAGACTATGGATTTGAATCCTAGCTGTGCCTGCACTCTGACCTGTTATCTCAATAACATACCAATTAATTATGAAACATCCTCCTAAGTGTATTGAATTAAAATGCTCCTTTTCTGGACAAGAAATAGACAGGGAGAGGGTTCAAGAGGAATACTTGCTCCTGGTGGATCTTGAACGCACAACCTTGTCATCTAATTGCTGTATACTGCTGTATAAGTACAACACGCTAACAGATTGCACCATAGGATCCATCAACAACACCTTCACTAATCAACATATTTTGCACAAACGGAGCTGTACGATATTCGGACCAAGTCAAAATGACCGATGAGGTACCTAGCTAGCTCAGTCGGTAGAGCATGAGACTCTTAATCTCAGGGTCGTGAGTTAGAGCCCCACGTTGGGTGATTATTTTCTCTGCCGAAGTACCAACTCTCTTTGCGAACAGCCAAACTGTTGGATTTTTGAGCAGGCTTGCCACCCTGCATTGCTGATGTGTCAGGCAAAACTGGTAATGCAGAAGACTATGCATTTGAATCGTAGCTCTGCCTGCAATCTGACCTTTTATCTCAACGACATACCAATTACTTATGAAATAGATTAAATAAATGATCCTTTTCTGGACAAGAAATAGACAGTCAGAGGGTTCAAGAAAAGCAGTTGCTCCTGGTCAGGTACGAATTCACAACTTTGGCATTGCTTCACTGCATACTGCTGTATAAGTACCACGTGCAAACCAACTGCGCCGTAGGAGCTATGCAAAGCACTGTCACTGATCACCATAATTTGCACAAACGGAGCTGTACGATATTCGGACCAAGTTAAAATTACCGTTGAGGTGCCTAGCTAGCTCAGTCGGAAGAGCACGAGACTCTTCATCTCAGGGTCGTGGGTTAGAGCCCCACGTTGGGTGATTATTTTCTCTGCCGAAGTACCAACTCTCTTTGCGAACAGCCAAACGGTTGGATTTTTGAGCAGGCTTGCCACCCTGCATTGCTGATGTGTCAGGCAAAACTGGTAATGCAGAAGACTATGCATTTGAATCGTAGCTCTGCCTGCAATCTGACCTTTTATCTCAACGACATACCAATTACTTATGAAATAGATTAAATAAATGATCCTTTTCTGGACAAGAAATAGACAGTCAGAGGGTTCAAGAAAAGCAGTTGCTCCTGGTCAGGTACGAATTCACAACCTCGGCATTGCTTCACTGCATACTGCTGTATAAGTACCACGCGCTAACCGACTGCGCCACAGGAGCTACGCAAAGCACTGTCACTGATCACCATATTTTGCACAAACGGAGAAGTACGATATTCGGACCAAGTTAAAATTACCGTTGAGGTGCCTAGCTAGCTCAGTCGGAAGAGCACGAGACTCTTCATCTCAGGGTCGTGGGTTAGAGCCCCACGTTGGGTGATTATTTTCTCTGCCGAAGTACCAACTCACTTTGCGAAAAGCCAAACGGTTGGATTTTTGAGCAGGCTTGCCACCCTGCATTGCTGATGTGTCAGGCAAAACTGGTAATGCAGAAGACTATGCATTTGAATCGTAGCTCTGCCTGCACTCTGACCTTTTATCTCAACGACATACCAATTACTTATGAAATAGATTAAATAAATTATCCTTTTCTGGACAAGAAATAGACAGTCAGAGGGTTCAAGAAAAGCAGTTGCTCCTGGTCAGGTACGAATTCACAACTTTGGCATTGCTTCACTGCATACTGCTGTATAAGTACCACGTGCAAACCAACTGCGCCGTAGGAGCTATGCAAAGCACTGTCACTGATCACCACAATTGACCTGCCTGGCAAGCTCAGGCGTTTGAGCATGAGCCTCTTAATCTCAGAATCGTAGGGTCGATACCACAAATGGGCTGATACTTGTCTGAGCCAAGCACCAACTAAATTTGCAAACAGCCGTTCACATGGACTTTCGAGCAGACTTGCCACCCTGCATTGCTGACGTGTCTGGCATTGCTGGTGATAGAGAAGACTATGGATTTGAATCCTAGCTGTGCCTGCACTCTGACCTGTTATCTCAATAACATACCAATTAATTATGAAACATCCTCCTAAGTGTATTGAATTAAAATGCTCCTTTTCTGGACAAGAAATAGACAGGGAGAGGGTTCAAGAGGAATACTTGCTCCTGGTGGATCTTGAACGCACAACCTTGTCATCTAATTGCTGTATACTGCTGTATAAGTACAACACGCTAACAGATTGCACCATAGGATCCATCAACAACACCTTCACTAATCACCATATTTTGCACAAACGGAGCTGTACGATATTCGGACCAAGTCAAAATGACCGATGAGGTACCTAGCTAGCTCAGTCGATAGAGCATGAGACTCTTAATCTCAGGGTCGTGGGTTAGAGCCCCACGTTGGGTGATTATTTTCTCTGCCGAAGTACCAACTCTCTTTGCGAACAGCCAAACGGTTGGATTTTTGAGCAGGCTTGCCACCCTGCATTGCTGATGTGTCAGGCAAAACTGGTAATGCAGAAGACTATGCATTTGAATCGTAGCTCTGCCTGCAATCTGACCTTTTATCTCAACGACATACCAATTACTTATGAAATAGATTAAATAAATGATCCTTTTCTGGACAAGAAATAGACAGTCAGAGGGTTCAAGAAAAGCAGTTGCTCCTGGTCAGGTACGAATTCACAACTTTGGCATTGCTTCACTGCATACTGCTGTATAAGTACCACGTGCAAACCAACTGCGCCGTAGGAGCTATGCAAAGCACTGTCACTGATCACCACAATTGACCTGCCTGGCAAGCTCAGGCGTTTGAGCATGAGCCTCTTAATCTCAGAATCGTAGGGTCGATACCACAAATGGGCTGATACTTGTCTGAGCCAAGCACCAACTAAATTTGCAAACAGCCGTTCACATGGACTTTCGAGCAGACTTGCCACCCTGCATTGCTGACGTGTCTGGCATTGCTGGTGATAGAGAAGACTATGGATTTGAATCCTAGCTGTGCCTGCACTCTGACCTGTTATCTCAATAACATACCAATTAATTATGAAACATCCTCCTAAGTGTATTGAATTAAAATGCTCCTTTTCTGGACAAGAAATAGACAGGGAGAGGGTTCAAGAGGAATACTTGCTCCTGGTGGATCTTGAACGCACAACCTTGTCATCTAATTGCTGTATACTGCTGTATAAGTACAACACGCTAACAGATTGCACCATAGGATCCATCAACAACACCTTCACTAATCACCATATTTTGCACAAACGGAGCTGTACGATATTCGGACCAAGTCAAAATGACCGATGAGGTACCTAGCTAGCTCAGTCGGTAGAGCATGAGACTCTTAATCTCAGGGTTGTGGGTTCGAGCCCCACGTTGGGTGATTTTTTTCTCTGCCGAAGTACAAACTCACTTTGCGAACAGCCAAACGCTTGGATTTTCGAGCAGGCTTGCCACCCTGTATTGCTGATGTGTCAGGCAAAGCTGGTAATGCAGAGGAATATGCATTTGAATCGTAGCTGTGCCTGCACTCTGACCTGTTATCTCTATGACATACCAATTACTTATGAAATAGATTGAATAAATGATCCTTTTCTGGGCAAGAAATAGACAGTCAGAGGGTTCAAGAAAAGCACTTGCTCCTGGTGAGGCTTGAACTCACAACCTCGACATTGCTTCACTGCATACTGCTGTATAAGTACCACGCGCTAACCGACTGCGCCACAGGAGCTACGCAAAGCACTGTCACTGATCACCATATTTTGCACAAACGGAGCTGTACGATATTCGGACCAAGTTAAAATTACCGTTGAGGTGCCTAGCTAGCTCAGTCGGAAGAGCACGAGACTCTTCATCTCAGGGTCGTGGGTTAGAGCCCCACGTTGGGTGATTATTTTCTCTGCCGAAGTACAAACTCACTTTGCGAACAGCGAAACGCTTGGATTTTCGAGCAGCCATGCCACCCTGCATTGCTGATGTGTCAGGCAAAGCTGGTAATGCAGAGGAATATGCATTTGAATCGTAGCTGTGCCTGCACTCTGACCTGTTATCTCTATGACATACCAATTACTTATGAAATAGATTGAATAAATTATCCTTTTCTGGACAAGAAATAGACAGTCAGAGGGTTCAAGAAAAGCAGTTGCTCCTGGTCAGGTACGAATTCACAACTTTGGCATTGCTTCACTGCATACTGCTGTATAAGTACCACGCGCAAACCAACTGCGCCGTAGGAGCTATGCAAAGCACTGTCACCGATCACCACAATTGACCTGCCTGGCAAGCTCAGGCGTTTGAGCATGAGCCTCTTAATCTCAGAATCGTAGGGTCGATACCACAAATGGGCTGATACTTGTCTGAGCCGAAGCACCAACTAAATTTGCAAACAGCCGTTCACATGGACTTTCGAGCAGACTTGCCACCCTGCATTGCTGACGTGTCTGGCATTGCTGGTGATAGAGAAGACTATGGATTTGAATCCTAGCTGTGCCTGCACTCTGACCTGTTATCTCAATAACATACCAATTAATTATGAAACATCCTCCTAAGTGTATTGAATTAAAATGCTCCTTTTCTGGACAAGAAATAGACAGGGAGAGGGTTCAAGAGGAATACTTGCTCCTGGTGGATCTTGAACGCACAACCTTGTCATCTAATTGCTGTATACTGCTGTATAAGTACAACACGCTAACAGATTGCACCATAGGATCCATCAACAACACCTTCACTAATCACCATATTTTGCACAAACGGAGCTGTACGACATTCGGACCAAGTCAAAATGACCGATGAGGTACCTAGCTAGCTCAGTCGGTAGAGCATGAGACTCTTAATCTCAGGGTCGTGGGTTCGAGCCCCACGTTGGGTGACTTTTTTCTCTGCCGAAGTACAAACTCACTTTGCGAACAGCCAAACGCTTGGATTTTCGAGCAGGCTTGCCACCCTGCATTGCTGATGTGTCAGGCAAAGCTGGTAATGCAGAGGAATATGCATTTGAATCGTAGCTGTGGCTGCACTCTGACCTGTTATCTCTATGACATACCAATTACTTATGAAATAGATTGAATAAATGATCATTTTCTGGACAAGAAATAGACAGTCAGAGGGTTCAAGAAAAGCACTTGCTCCTGGTGAGGCTCGAACTCACAACCTCGGCATTGCTTCACTGCATACTGCTGTATAAGTACCACGCGCTAACCGACTGCGCCACAGGAGCTACGCAAAGCACTGTCACTGATCACCACAATTGACCTGCCTGGCAAGCTCAGGCGTTTGAGCATGAGCCTCTTAATCTCAGAATCGTAGGGTCGATACCACAAATGGGCTGATACTTGTCTGAGCCAAGCACCAACTAAATTTGCAAACAGCCGTTCACATGGACTTTCGAGCAGACTTGCCACCCTGCATTGCTGACGTGTCTGGCATTGCTGGTGATAGAGAAGACTATGGATTTGAATCCTAGCTGTGCCTGCACTCTGACCTGTTATCTCAATAACATACCAATTAATTATGAAACATCCTCCTAAGTGTATTGAATTAAAATGCTCCTTTTCTGGACAAGAAATAGACAGGGAGAGGGTTCAAGAGGAATACTTGCTCCTGGTGGATCTTGAACGCACAACCTTGTCATCTAATTGCTGTATACTGCTGTATAAGTACAACACGCTAACAGATTGCACCATAGGATCCATCAACAACACCTTCACTAATCACCATATTTTGCACAAACGGAGCTGTACGACATTCGGACCAAGTCAAAATGACCGATGAGGTACCTAGCTAGCTCAGTCGGTAGAGCATGAGACTCTTAATCTCAGGGTCGTGGGTTCGAGCCCCACGTTGGGTGACTTTTTTCTCTGCCGAAGTACAAACTCACTTTGCGAACAGCCAAACGCTTGGATTTTCGAGCAGGCTTGCCACCCTGCATTGCTGATGTGTCAGGCAAAGCTGGTAATGCAGAGGAATATGCATTTGAATCGTAGCTGTGGCTGCACTCTGACCTGTTATCTCTATGACATACCAATTACTTATGAAATAGATTGAATAAATGATCATTTTCTGGACAAGAAATAGACAGTCAGAGGGTTCAAGAAAAGCACTTGCTCCTGGTGAGGCTCGAACTCACAACCTCGGCATTGCTTCACTGCATACTGCTGTATAAGTACCACGCGCTAACCGACTGCGCCACAGGAGCTACGCAAAGCACTGTCACTGATCACCACAATTGACCTGCCTGGCAAGCTCAGGCGTTTGAGCATGAGCCTCTTAATCTCAGAATCGTAGGGTCGATACCACAAATGGGCTGATACTTGTCTGAGCCAAGCACCAACTAAATTTGCAAACAGCCGTTCACATGGACTTTCGAGCAGACTTGCCACCCTGCATTGCTGACGTGTCTGGCATTGCTGGTGATAGAGAAGACTATGGATTTGAATCCTAGCTGTGCCTGCACTCTGACCTGTTATCTCAATAACATACCAATTAATTATGAAACATCCTCCTAAGTGTATTGAATTAAAATGCTCCTTTTCCGGACAAGAAATAGACAGGGAGAGGGTTCAAGAGGAATACTTGCTCCTGGTGGATCTTGAACGCACAACCTTGTCATCTAATTGCTGTATACTGCTGTATAAGTACAACACGCTAACAGATTGCACCATAGGATCCATCAACAACACCTTCACTAATCACCATATTTTGCACAAACGGAGCTGTACGACATTCGGACCAAGTCAAAATGACCGATGAGGTACCTAGCTAGCTCAGTCGGTAGAGCATGAGACTCTTAATCTCAGGGTCGTGGGTTCGAGCCCCACGTTGGGTGACTTTTTTCTCTGCCGAAGTACAAACTCACTTTGCGAACAGCCAAACGCTTGGATTTTCGAGCAGGCTTGCCACCCTGCATTGCTGATGTGTCAGGCAAAGCTGGTAATGCAGAGGAATATGCATTTGAATCGTAGCTGTGGCTGCACTCTGACCTGTTATCTCTATGACATACCAATTACTTATGAAATAGATTGAATAAATGATCATTTTCTGGACAAGAAATAGACAGTCAGAGGGTTCAAGAAAAGCACTTGCTCCTGGTGAGGCTCGAACTCACAACCTCGGCATTGCTTCACTGCATACTGCTGTATAAGTACCACGCGCTAACCGACTGCGCCACAGGAGCTACGCAAAGCACTGTCACTGATCACCACAATTGACCTGCCTGGCAAGCTCAGGCGTTTGAGCATGAGCCTCTTAATCTCAGAATCGTAGGGTCGATACCACAAATGGGCTGATACTTGTCTGAGCCAAGCACCAACTAAATTTGCAAACAGCCGTTCACATGGACTTTCGAGCAGACTTGCCACCCTGCATTGCTGACGTGTCTGGCATTGCTGGTGATAGAGAAGACTATGGATTTGAATCCTAGCTGTGCCTGCACTCTGACCTGTTATCTCAATAACATACCAATTAATTATGAAACATCCTCCTAAGTGTATTGAATTAAAATGCTCCTTTTCTGGACAAGAAATAGACAGGGAGAGGGTTCAAGAGGAATACTTGCTCCTGGTGGATCTTGAACGCACAACCTTGTCATCTAATTGCTGTATAAGTACAACACGCTAACAGATTGCACCATAGGATCCATCAACAACACCTTCACTAATCACCATATTTTGCACAAACGGAGCTGTACGATATTCGGACCAAGTCAAAATGACCGATGAGGTACCTAGCTAGCTCAGTCGGTAGAGCATGAGACTCTTAATCTCAGGGTCGTGGGTTAGAGCCCCACGTTGGGTGATTATTTTCTCTGCCGAAGTACCAACTCTCTTTGCGAACAGCCAAACGGTTGGATTTTTGAGCAGGCTTGCCACCCTGCATTGCTGATGTGTCAGGCAAAACTGGTAATGCAGAAGACTATGCATTTGAATCGTAGCTCTGCCTGCAATCTGACCTTTTATCTCAACGACATACCAATTACTTATGAAATAGATTAAATAAATGATCCTTTTCTGGACAAGAAATAGACAGTCAGAGGGTTCAAGAAAAGCAGTTGCTCCTGGTCAGGTACGAATTCACAACTTTGGCATTGCTTCACTGCATACTGCTGTATAAGTACCACGTGCAAACCAACTGTGCCGTAGGAGCTATGCAAAGCACTGTCACTGATCACCACAATTGACCTGCCTGGCAAGCTCAGGCGTTTGAGCATGAGCCTCTTAATCTCAGAATCGTAGGGTCGATACCACAAATGGGCTGATACTTGTCTGAGCCAAGCACCAACTAAATTTGCAAACAGCCGTTCACATGGACTTTCGAGCAGACTTGCCACCCTGCATTGCTGACGTGTCTGGCATTGCTGGTGATAGAGAAGACTATGGATTTGAATCCTAGCTGTGCCTGCACTCTGACCTGTTATCTCAATAACATACCAATTAATTATGAAACATCCTCCTAAGTGTATTGAATTAAAATGCTCCTTTTCTGGACAAGAAATAGACAGGGAGAGGGTTCAAGAGGAATACTTGCTCCTGGTGGATCTTGAACGCACAACCTTGTCATCTAATTGCTGTATACTGCTGTATAAGTACAACACGCTAACAGATTGCACCATAGGATCCATCAACAACACCTTCACTAATCACCATATTTTGCACAAACGGAGCTGTACGATATTCGGACCAAGTCAAAATGACTGATGAGGTACCTAGCTAGCTCAGTCGGTAGAGCATGAGACTCTTAATCTCAGGGTCGTGGGTTCGAGCCCCACGTTGGGTGATTTTTTTCTCGGCCGAAGTACAAACTCACTTTGCGAACAGCCAAACGCTTGGATTTTCGAGCAGGCTTGCCACCCTGTATTGCTGATGTGTCAGGCAAAGCTGGTAATGCAGAGGAATATGCATTTGAATCGTAGCTCTGCCTGCAATCTGACCTTTTATCTCAACGACATACCAATTACTTATGAAATAGATTAAATAAATGATCCTTTTCTGGACAAGAAATAGACAGTCAGAGGGTTCAAGAAAAGCAGTTGCTCCTGGTCAGGTACGAATTCACAACTTTGGCATTGCTTCACTGCATACTGCTGTATAAGTACCACGCGCAAACCAACTGCGCCGTAGGAGCTATGCAAAGCACTGTCACCGATCACCACAATTGACCTGCCTGGCAAGCTCAGGCGTTTGAGCATGAGCCTCTTAATCTCAGAATCGTAGGGTCGATACCACAAATGGGCTGATACTTGTCTGAGCCGAAGCACCAACTAAATTTGCAAACAGCCGTTCACATGGACTTTCGAGCAGACTTGCCACCCTGCATTGCTGACGTGTCTGGCATTGCTGGTGATAGAGAAGACTATGGATTTGAATCCTAGCTGTGCCTGCACTCTGACCTGTTATCTCAATAACATACCAATTAATTATGAAACATCCTCCTAAGTGTATTGAATTAAAATGCTCCTTTTCTGGACAAGAAATAGACAGGGAGAGGGTTCAAGAGGAATACTTGCTCCTGGTGGATCTTGAACGCACAACCTTGTCATCTAATTGCTGTATACTGCTGTATAAGTACAACACGCTAACAGATTGCACCATAGGATCCATCAACAACACCTTCACTAATCACCATATTTTGCACAAACGGAGCTGTACGACATTCGGACCAAGTCAAAATGACCGATGAGGTACATAGCTAGCTCAGTCGGTAGAGCATGAGACTCTTAATCTCAGGGTCGTGGGTTCGAGCCCCACGTTGGGTGACTTTTTTCTCTGCCGAAGTACAAACTCACTTTGCGAACAGCCAAACGCTTGGATTTTCGAGCAGGCTTGCCACCCTGCATTGCTGATGTGTCAGGCAAAACTGGTAATGCAGAAGACTATGCATTTGAATCGTAGCTCTGCCTGCAATCTGACCTTTTATCTCAACGACATACCAATTACTTATGAAATAGATTAAATAAATGATCCTTTTCTGGACAAGAAATAGACAGTCAGAGGGTTCAAGAAAAGCAGTTGCTCCTGGTCAGGTACGAATTCACAACTTTGGCATTGCTTCACTGCATACTGCTGTATAAGTACCACGTGCAAACCAACTGCGCCGTAGGAGCTATGCAAAGCACTGTCACTGATCACCACAATTGACCTGCCTGGCAAGCTCAGGCGTTTGAGCATGAGCCTCTTAATCTCAGAATCGTAGGGTCGATACCACAAATGGGCTGATACTTGTCTGAGCCGAAGCACCAACTAAGTTTGCAAACAGCCGTTCACATGGACTTTCGAGCAGACTTGCCACCCTGCATTGCTGACGTGTCTGGCATTGCTGGTGATAGAGAAGACTATGGATTTGAATCCTAGCTGTGCCTGCACTCTGACCTGTTATCTCAATAACATACCAATTAATTATGAAACATCCTCCTAAGTGTATTGAATTAAAATGCTCCTTTTCTGGACAAGAAATAGACAGGGAGAGGGTTCAAGAGGAATACTTGCTCCTGGTGGATCTTGAACGCACAACCTTGTCATCTAATTGCTGTATACTGCTGTATAAGTACAACACGCTAACAGATTGCACCATAGGATCCATCAACAACACCTTCACTAATCACCATATTTTGCACAAACGGAGCTGTACGATATTCGGACCAAGTCAAAATGACCGATGAGGTACCTAGCTAGCTCAGTCGGTAGAGCATGAGATTCTTAATCTCAGGGTCGTGGGTTCGAGCCCCACGTTGGGTGATTTTTTTCTCTGCCGAAGTACAAACTCACTTTGCGAACAGCCAAACGCTTGGATTTTCGAGCAGGCTTGCCACCCTGTATTGCTGATGTGTCAGGCAAAGCTGGTAATGCAGAGGAATATGTATTTGAATCGTAGCTGTGCCTGCACTCTGACCTGTTATCTCTATGACATACCAATTACTTATGAAATAGATTGAATAAATGATCCTTTTCTGGGCAAGAAATAGACAGTCAGAGGGTTCAAGAAAAGCACTTGCTCCTGGTGAGGCTCGAACTCACAACCTCGGCATTGCTTCACTGCATACTGCTGTATAAGTACCACGCGCTAACCGACTGCGCCACAGGAGCTACGCAAAGCACTGTCACTGATCACCATATTTTGCACAAACGGAGCTGTACGATATTCGGACCAAGTTAAAATTACCGTTGAGGTGCCTAGCTAGCTCAGTCGGAAGAGCACGAGACTCTTCATCTCAGGGTCGTGGGTTAGAGCCCCACGTTGGGTGATTATTTTCTCTGCCGAAGTACAAACTCACTTTGCGAACAGCGAAACGCTTGGATTTTCGAGCAGGCTTGCCACCCTGCATTGCTGATGTGTCAGGCAAAGCTGGTAATGCAGAGGAATATGCATTTGAATCGTAGCTCTGCCTGCACTCTGACCTGTTATCTCTATGACATACCAATTACTTATGAAATAGATTGAATAAATTATCCTTTTCTGGACAAGAAATAGACAGTCAGAGGGTTCAAGAAAAGCAGTTGCTCCTGGTCAGGTACGAATTCACAACTTTGGCATTGCTTCACTGCATACTGCTGTATAAGTACCACGCGCAAACCAACTGCGCCGTAGGAGCTATGCAAAGCACTGTCACCGATCACCACAATTGACCTGCCTGGCAAGCTCAGGCGTTTGAGCATGAGCCTCTTAATCTCAGAATCGTAGGGTCGATACCACAAATGGGCTGATACTTGTGTGAGCCGAAGCACCAACTAAATTTGCAAACAGCCGTTCACATGGACTTTCGAGCAGACTTGCCACCCTGCATTGCTGACGTGTCTGGCATTGCTGGTGATAGAGAAGACTATGGATTTGAATCCTAGCTGTGCCTGCACTCTGACCTGTTATCTCAATAACATACCAATTAATTATGAAACATCCTCCTAAGTGTATTGAATTAAAATGCTCCTTTTCTGGACAAGAAATAGACAGGAAGAGGGTTCAAGAGGAATACTTGCTCCTGGTGGATCTTGAACGCACAACCTTGTCATCTAATTGCTGTATACTGCTGTATAAGTACAACACGCTAACAGATTGCACCATAGGATCCATCAACAACAACTTCACTAATCACCATATTTTGCACAAACGGAGCTGTACGATATTCGGACCAAGTCAAAATGACCGATGAGGTACCTAGCTAGCTCAGTCGGTAGAGCATGAGACTCTTAATCTCAGGGTCGTGGGTTCGAGCCCCACGTTGGGTGACTTTTTTCTCTGCCGAAGTACAAACTCACTTTGCGAACAGCCAAACGCTTGGATTTTCGAGCAGGCTTGCCACCCTGCATTGCTGATGTGTCAGGCAAAGCTGGTAATGCAGAGGAATATGCATTTGAATCGTAGCTGTGCCTGCACTCTGACCTGTTATCTCTATGACATACCAATTACTTATGAAATAGATTGAATAAATGATCCTTTTCTGGACAAGAAATAGACAGTCAAAGAGTTCAAGAAAAGCACTTGCTCCTGGTGAGGCTCGAACTCACAACCTCGGCATTGCTTCACTGCATACTGCTGTATAAGTACCACGCGCTAACCGACTGCGCCACAGGAGCTACGCAAAGCACTGTCACTGATCACCACAATTGACCTGCCTGGCAAGCTCAGGCGTTTGAGCATGAGCCTCTTAATCTCAGAATCGTAGGGTCGATACCACAAATGGGCTGATACTTGTCTGAGCCAAGCACCAACTAAATTTGCAAACAGCCGTTCACATGGACTTTCGAGCAGACTTGCCACCCTGCATTGCTGATGTGTCAGGCAAAGCTGGTAATGCAGAGGAATATGCATTTGAATCGTAGCTGTGCCTGCACTCTGACCTGTTATCTCTATGACATACCAATTACTTATGAAATAGATTGAATAAATGATCCTTTTCTGGACAAGAAATAGACAGTCAGAGGGTTCAAGAAAAGCACTTGCTCCTGGTGAGGCTCGAACTCACAACCTCGGCATTGCTTCACTGCATACTGCTGTATAAGTACCACGCGCTAACCGACTGCGCCACAGGAGCTACGCAAAGCACCGTTGAAAAGCACCGTTGAAAACCGTTGAGGTGCCTAGCTAGCTCAGTCGGAAGAGCACGAGACTCTTCATCTCAGGGTCGTGGGTTAGAGCCCCACGTTGGGTGATTATTTTCTCTGCCGAAGTACCAACTCACTTTGCGAAAAGCCAAACGGTTGGATTTTTGAGCAGGCTTGCCACCCTGCATTGCTGATGTGTCAGGCAAAACTGGTAATGCAGAAGACTATGCATTTGAATCGTAGCTCTGCCTGCACTCTGACCTTTTATCTCAACGACATACCAATTACTTATGAAATAGATTAAATAAATTATCCTTTTCTGGACAAGAAATAGACAGTCAGAGGGTTCAAGAAAAGCAGTTGCTCCTGGTCAGGTACGAATTCACAACTTTGGCATTGCTTCACTGCATACTGCTGTATAAGTACCACGTGCAAACCAACTGCGCCGTAGGAGCTATGCAAAGCACTGTCACTGATCACCACAATTGACCTGCCTGGCAAGCTCAGGCGTTTGAGCATGAGCCTCTTAATCTCAGAATCGTAGGGTCGATACCACAAATGGGCTGATACTTGTCTGAGCCAAGCACCAACTAAATTTTCAAACAGCCGTTCACATGGACTTTCGAGCAGACTTGCCACCCTGCATTGCTGACGTGTCTGGCATTGCTGGTGATAGAGAAGACTATGGATTTGAATCCTAGCTGTGCCTGCACTCTGACCTGTTATCTCAATAACATACCAATTAATTATGAAACATCCTCCTAAGTGTATTGAATTAAAATGCTCCTTTTCTGGACAAGAAATAGACAGGGAGAGGGTTCAAGAGGAATACTTGCTCCTGGTGGATCTTGAACGCACAACCTTGTCATCTAATTGCTGTATACTGCTGTATAAGTACAACACGCTAACAGATTGCACCATAGGATCCATCAACAACACCTTCACTAATCACCATATTTTGCACAAACGGAGCTGTACGATATTCGGACCAAGTCAAAATGACTGATGAGGTACCTAGCTAGCTCAGTCGGTAGAGCATGAGACTCTTAATCTCAGGGTCGTGGGTTCGAGCCCCACGTTGGGTGATTTTTTTCTCTGCCGAAGTACAAACTCACTTTGCGAACAGCCAAACGCTTGGATTTTCGAGCAGGCTTGCCACCCTGTATTGCTGGTGTGTCAGGCAAAGCTGGTAATGCAGAGGAATATGCATTTGAATCGTAGCTGTGCCTGCACTCTGACCTGTTATCTCTATGACATACCAATTACTTATGAAATAGATTGAATAAATGATCCTTTTCTGGGCAAGAAATAGACAGTCAGAGGGTTCAAGAAAAGTACTTGCTCCTGGTGAGGTTCGAACTCACAACCTCGGCATTGCTTCACTGCATACTGCTGTATAAGTACCACGCGCTAACCGACTGCGCCACAGGAGCTACGCAAAGCACTGTCACTGATCACCATATTTTGCACAAACGGAGCTGTACGATATTCGGACCAAGTTAAAATTACCGTTGAGGTGCCTAGCTAGCTCAGTCGGAAGAGCACGAGACTCTTCATCTCAGGGTCGTGGGTTAGAGCCCCACGTTGGGTGATTATTTTCTCTGCCGAAGTACCAACTCACTTTGCGAAAAGCCAAACGGTTGGATTTTTGAGCAGGCTTGCCACCCTGCATTGCTGATGTGTCAGGCAAAACTGGTAATGCAGAAGACTATGCATTTGAATCGTAGCTCTGCCTGCACTCTGACCTTTTATCTCAACGACATACCAATTACTTATGAAATAGATTAAATAAATTATCCTTTTCTGGACAAGAAATAGACAGTCAGAGGGTTCAAGAAAAGCAGTTGCTCCTGGTCAGGTACGAATTCACAACTTTGGCATTGTTTCACTGCATACTGCTGTATAAGTACCACGTGCAAACCAACTGCGCCGTAGGAGCTATGCAAAGCACTGTCACTGATCACCACAATTGACCTGCCTGGCAAGCTCAGGCGTTTGAGCATGAGCCTCTTAATCTCAGAATCGTAGGGTCGATACCACAAATGGGCTGATACTTGTCTGAGCCAAGCACCAACTAAATTTTCAAACAGCCGTTCACATGGACTTTCGAGCAGACTTGCCACCCTGCATTGCTGACGTGTCTGGCATTGCTGGTGATAGAGAAGACTATGGATTTGAATCCTAGCTGTGCCTGCACTCTGACCTGTTATCTCAATAACATACCAATTAATTATGAAACATCCTCCTAAGTGTATTGAATTAAAATGCTCCTTTTCTGGACAAGAAATAGACAGGGAGAGGGTTCAAGAGGAATACTTGCTCCTGGTGGATCTTGAACGCACAACCTTGTCATCTAATTGCTGTATACTGCTGTATAAGTACAACACGCTAACAGATTGCACCATAGGATCCATCAACAACACCTTCACTAATCACCATATTTTGCACAAACGGAGCTGTACGATATTCGGACCAAGTCAAAATGACTGATGAGGTACCTAGCTAGCTCAGTCGGTAGAGCATGAGACTCTTAATCTCAGGGTCGTGGGTTCGAGCCCCACGTTGGGTGATTTTTTTCTCTGCCGAAGTACAAACTCACTTTGCGAACAGCCAAACGCTTGGATTTTCGAGCAGGCTTGCCACCCTGTATTGCTGGTGTGTCAGGCAAAGCTGGTAATGCAGAGGAATATGCATTTGAATCGTAGCTGTGCCTGCACTCTGACCTGTTATCTCTATGACATACCAATTACTTATGAAATAGATTGAATAAATGATCCTTTTCTGGGCAAGAAATAGACAGTCAGAGGGTTCAAGAAAAGTACTTGCTCCTGGTGAGGCTCGAACTCACAACCTCGGCATTGCTTCACTGCATACTGCTGTATAAGTACCACGCGCTAACCGACTGCGCCACAGGAGCTACGCAAAGCACTGTCACTGATCACCATATTTTGCACAAACGGAGCTGTACGATATTCGGACCAAGTTAAAATTACCGTTGAGGTGCCTAGCTAGCTCAGTCGGAAGAGCACGAGACTCTTCATCTCAGGGTCGTGGGTTAGAGCCCCACGTTGGGTGATTATTTTCTCTGCCGAAGTACCAACTCACTTTGCGAAAAGCCAAACGGTTGGATTTTTGAGCAGGCTTGCCACCCTGCATTGCTGATGTGTCAGGCAAAACTGGTAATGCAGAAGACTATGCATTTGAATCGTAGCTCTGCCTGCACTCTGACCTTTTATCTCAACGACATACCAATTACTTATGAAATAGATTAAATAAATTATCCTTTTCTGGACAAGAAATAGACAGTCAGAGGGTTCAAGAAAAGCAGTTGCTCCTGGTCAGGTACGAATTCACAACTTTGGCATTGTTTCACTGCATACTGCTGTATAAGTACCACGTGCAAACCAACTGCGCCGTAGGAGCTATGCAAAGCACTGTCACTGATCACCACAATTGACCTGCCTGGCAAGCTCAGGCGTTTGAGCATGAGCCTCTTAATCTCAGAATCGTAGGGTCGATACCACAAATGGGCTGATACTTGTCTGAGCCGAAGCACCAACTAAATTTGCAAACAGCCGTTCACATGGACTTTCGAGCAGACTTGCCACCCTGCATTGCTGACGTGTCTGGCATTGCTGGTGATAGAGAAGACTATGGATTTGAATCCTAGCTGTGCCTGCACTCTGACCTGTTATCTCAATAACATACCAATTAATTATGAAACATCCTCCTAAGTGTATTGAATTAAAATGCTCCTTTTCTGGACAAGAAATAGACAGGGAGAGGGTTCAAGAGGAATACTTGCTCCTGGTGGATCTTGAACGCACAACCTTGTCATCTAATTGCTGTATACTGCTGTATAAGTACAACACGCTAACAGATTGCACCATAGGATCCATCAACAACACCTTCACTAATCACCAAATTTTGCACAAACGGAGCTGTACGATATTCGGACCAAGTCAAAATGACTGATGAGGTACCTAGCTAGCTCAGTCGGTAGAGCATGAGACTCTTAATCTCAGGGTCGTGGGTTCGAGCCCCACGTTGGGTGATTTTTTTCTCTGCCGAAGTACAAACTCACTTTGCGAACAGCCAAACGCTTGGATTTTCGAGCAGGCTTGCCACCCTGTATTGCTGGTGTGTCAGGCAAAGCTGGTAATGCAGAGGAATATGCATTTGAATCGTAGCTGTGCCTGCACTCTGACCTGTTATCTCTATGACATACCAATTACTTATGAAATAGATTGAATAAATGATCCTTTTCTGGGCAAGAAATAGACAGTCAGAGGGTTCAAGAAAAGTACTTGCTCCTGGTGAGGTTCGAACTCACAACCTCGGCATTGCTTCACTGCATACTGCTGTATAAGTACCACGCGCTAACCGACTGCGCCACAGGAGCTACGCAAAGCACTGTCACTGATCACCATATTTTGCACAAACGGAGCTGTACGATATTCGGACCAAGTTAAAATTACCGTTGAGGTGCCTAGCTAGCTCAGTCGGAAGAGCACGAGACTCTTCATCTCAGGGTCGTGGGTTAGAGCCCCACGTTGGGTGATTATTTTCTCTGCCGAAGTACCAACTCACTTTGCGAAAAGCCAAACGGTTGGATTTTTGAGCAGGCTTGCCACCCTGCATTGCTGATGTGTCAGGCAAAACTGGTAATGCAGAAGACTATGCATTTGAATCGTAGCTCTGCCTGCACTCTGACCTTTTATCTCAACGACATACCAATTACTTATGAAATAGATTAAATAAATTATCCTTTTCTGGACAAGAAATAGACAGTCAGAGGGTTCAAGAAAAGCAGTTGCTCCTGGTCAGGTACGAATTCACAACTTTGGCATTGTTTCACTGCATACTGCTGTATAAGTACCACGTGCAAACCAACTGCGCCGTAGGAGCTATGCAAAGCACTGTCACTGATCACCACAATTGACCTGCCTGGCAAGCTCAGGCGTTTGAGCATGAGCCTCTTAATCTCAGAATCGTAGGGTCGATACCACAAATGGGCTGATACTTGTCTGAGCCAAGCACCAACTAAATTTTCAAACAGCCGTTCACATGGACTTTCGAGCAGACTTGCCACCCTGCATTGCTGACGTGTCTGGCATTGCTGGTGATAGAGAAGACTATGGATTTGAATCCTAGCTGTGCCTGCACTCTGACCTGTTATCTCAATAACATACCAATTAATTATGAAACATCCTCCTAAGTGTATTGAATTAAAATGCTCCTTTTCTGGACAAGAAATAGACAGGGAGAGGGTTCAAGAGGAATACTTGCTCCTGGTGGATCTTGAACGCACAACCTTGTCATCTAATTGCTGTATACTGCTGTATAAGTACAACACGCTAACAGATTGCACCATAGGATCCATCAACAACACCTTCACTAATCACCATATTTTGCACAAACGGAGCTGTACGATATTCGGACCAAGTCAAAATGACTGATGAGGTACCTAGCTAGCTCAGTCGGTAGAGCATGAGACTCTTAATCTCAGGGTCGTGGGTTCGAGCCCCACGTTGGGTGATTTTTTTCTCTGCCGAAGTACAAACTCACTTTGCGAACAGCCAAACGCTTGGATTTTCGAGCAGGCTTGCCACCCTGTATTGCTGGTGTGTCAGGCAAAGCTGGTAATGCAGAGGAATATGCATTTGAATCGTAGCTGTGCCTGCACTCTGACCTGTTATCTCTATGACATACCAATTACTTATGAAATAGATTGAATAAATGATCCTTTTCTGGGCAAGAAATAGACAGTCAGAGGGTTCAAGAAAAGTACTTGCTCCTGGTGAGGCTCGAACTCACAACCTCGGCATTGCTTCACTGCATACTGCTGTATAAGTACCACGCGCTAACCGACTGCGCCACAGGAGCTACGCAAAGCACTGTCACTGATCACCATATTTTGCACAAACGGAGCTGTACGATATTCGGACCAAGTTAAAATTACCGTTGAGGTGCCTAGCTAGCTCAGTCGGAAGAGCACGAGACTCTTCATCTCAGGGTCGTGGGTTAGAGCCCCACGTTGGGTGATTATTTTCTCTGCCGAAGTACCAACTCACTTTGCGAAAAGCCAAACGGTTGGATTTTTGAGCAGGCTTGCCACCCTGCATTGCTGATGTGTCAGGCAAAACTGGTAATGCAGAAGACTATGCATTTGAATCGTAGCTCTGCCTGCACTCTGACCTTTTATCTCAACGACATACCAATTACTTATGAAATAGATTAAATAAATTATCCTTTTCTGGACAAGAAATAGACAGTCAGAGGGTTCAAGAAAAGCAGTTGCTCCTGGTCAGGTACGAATTCACAACTTTGGCATTGTTTCACTGCATACTGCTGTATAAGTACCACGTGCAAACCAACTGCGCCGTAGGAGCTATGCAAAGCACTGTCACTGATCACCACAATTGACCTGCCTGGCAAGCTCAGGCGTTTGAGCATGAGCCTCTTAATCTCAGAATCGTAGGGTCGATACCACAAATGGGCTGATACTTGTCTGAGCCGAAGCACCAACTAAATTTGCAAACAGCCGTTCACATGGACTTTCGAGCAGACTTGCCACCCTGCATTGCTGACGTGTCTGGCATTGCTGGTGATAGAGAAGACTATGGATTTGAATCCTAGCTGTGCCTGCACTCTGACCTGTTATCTCAATAACATACCAATTAATTATGAAACATCCTCCTAAGTGTATTGAATTAAAATGCTCCTTTTCTGGACAAGAAATAGACAGGGAGAGGGTTCAAGAGGAATACTTGCTCCTGGTGGATCTTGAACGCACAACCTTGTCATCTAATTGCTGTATACTGCTGTATAAGTACAACACGCTAACAGATTGCACCATAGGATCCATCAACAACACCTTCACTAATCACCATATTTTGCACAAACGGAGCTGTACGATATTCGGACCAAGTCAAAATGACCGATGAGGTACCTAGCTAGCTCAGTCGGTAGAGCATGAGACTCTTAATCTCAGGGTCGTGGGTTCGAGCCCCACGTTGGGTGACTTTTTTCTCTGCCGAAGTACAAACTCACTTTGCGAACAGCCAAACGCTTGGATTTTCGAGCAGGCTTGCCACCCTGCATTGCTGATGTGTCAGGCAAAGCTGGTAATGCAGAGGAATATGCATTTGAATCGTAGCTGTGCCTGCACTCTGACCTGTTATCTCTATGACATACCAATTACTTATGAAATAGATTGAATAAATGATCATTTTCTGGACAAGAAATAGACAGTCAGAGGGTTCAAGAAAAGCACTTGCTCCTGGTGAGGCTCGAACTCACAACCTCGGCATTGCTTCACTGCATACTGCTGTATAAGTACCACGCGCTAACCGACTGCGCCACAGGAGCTACGCAAAGCACTGTCACTGATCACCACAATTGACCTGCCTGGCAAGCTCAGGCGTTTGAGCATGAGCCTCTTAATCTCAGAATCGTAGGGTCGATACCACAAATGGGCTGATACTTGTCTGAGCCAAGCACCAACTAAATTTGCAAACAGCCGTTCACATGGACTTTCGAGCAGACTTGCCACCCTGCATTGCTGACGTGTCTGGCATTGCTGGTGATAGAGAAGACTATGGATTTGAATCCTAGCTGTGCCTGCACTCTGACCTGTTATCTCAATAACATACCAATTAATTATGAAACATCCTCCTAAGTGTATTGAATTAAAATGCTCCTTTTCTGGACAAGAAATAGACAGGGAGAGGGTTCAAGAGGAATACTTGCTCCTGGTGGATCTTGAACGCACAACCTTGTCATCTAATTGCTGTATACTGCTGTATAAGTACAACACGCTAACAGATTGCACCATAGGATCCATCAACAACACCTTCACTAATCACCATATTTTGCACAAACGGAGCTGTACGATATTCGGACCAAGTCAAAATGACCGATGAGGTGCCTAGCTAGCTCAGTCGGAAGAGCACGAGACTCTTAATCTCAGGGTCGTGGGTTAGAGCCCCACGTTGGGTGATTATTTTCTCTGCCGAAGTACCAACTCTCTTTGCGAACAGCCAAACGGTTGGATTTTTGAGCAGAATTGCCACCCTGCATTGCTGATGTGTCAGGCAAAACTGGTAATGCAGAAGACTATGCATTTGAATCGTAGCTCTGCCTGCAATCTGACCTTTTATCTCAACGACATACCAATTACTTATGAAATAGATTAAATAAATGATCCTTTTCTGGACAAGAAATAGACAGTCAGAGGGTTCAAGAAAAGCAGTTGCTCCTGGTCAGGTACGAATTCACAACTTTGGCATTGCTTCACTGCATACTGCTGTATAAGTACCACGTGCAAACCAACTGCGCCGTAGGAGCTATGCAAAGCACTGTCACTGATCACCACAATTGACCTGCCTGGCAAGCTCAGGCGTTTGAGCATGAGCCTCTTAATCTCAGAATCGTAGGGTCGATACCACAAATGGGCTGATACTTGTCTGAGCCAAGCACCAACTAAATTTGCAAACAGCCGTTCACATGGACTTTCGAGCAGACTTGCCACCCTGCATTGCTGACGTGTCTGGCATTGCTGGTGATAGAGAAGACTATGGATTTGAATCCTAGCTGTGCCTGCACTCTGACCTGTTATCTCAATAACATACCAATTAATTATGAAACATCCTCCTAAGTGTATTGAATTAAAATGCTCCTTTTCTGGACAAGAAATAGACAGGGAGAGGGTTCAAGAGGAATACTTGCTCCTGGTGGATCTTGAACGCACAACCTTGTCATCTAATTGCTGTATACTGCTGTATAAGTACAACACGCTAACAGATTGCACCATAGGATCCATCAACAACACCTTCACTAATCACCATATTTTGCACAAACGGAGCTGTACGATATTCGGACCAAGTCAAAATGACCGATGAGGTACCTAGCTAGCTCAGTCGGTAGAGCATGAGACTCTTAATCTCAGGGTCGTGGGTTCGAGCCCCACGTTGGGTGATTTTTTTCTCTGCCGAAGTACAAACTCACTTTGCGAACAGCCAAACGCTTGGATTTTCGAGCAGGCTTGCCACCCTGTATTGCTGATGTGTCAGGCAAAGCTGGTAATGCAGAGGAATATGCATTTGAATCGTAGCTGTGCCTGCACTCTGACCTGTTATCTCTATGACATACCAATTACTTATGAAATAGATTGAATAAATGATCCTTTTCTGGACAAGAAATAGACAGTCAGAGGGTTCAAGAAAAGCACTTGTGAGGCTCGAACTCACAACCTCGGCATTGCTTCACTGCATACTGCTGTATAAGTACCACGCGCTAACCGACTGCGCCACAGGAGCTACGCAAAGCACTGTCACTGATCACCATATTTTGCACAAACGGAGCTGTACGATATTCGGACCAAGTTAAAATTACCGTTGAGGTGCCTAGCTAGCTCAGTCGGAAGAGCACGAGACTCTTAATCTCAGGGTCGTGGGTTAGAGCCCCACGTTGGGTGATTATTTTCTCTGCCGAAGTACCAACTCTCTTTGCGAACAGCCAAACGGTTGGATTTTTGAGCAGAATTGCCACCCTGCATTGCTGATGTGTCAGGCAAAACTGGTAATGCAGAAGACTATGCATTTGAATCGTAGCTCTGCCTGCAATCTGACCTTTTATCTCAACGACATACCAATTACTTATGAAATAGATTAAATAAATGATCCTTTTCTGGACAAGAAATAGACAGTCAGAGGGTTCAAGAAAAGCAGTTGCTCCTGGTCAGGTACGAATTCACAACTTTGGCATTGCTTCACTGCATACTGCTGTATAAGTACCACGTGCAAACCAACTGCGCCGTAGGAGCTATGCAAAGCACTGTCACTGATCACCACAATTGACCTGCCTGGCAAGCTCAGGCGTTTGAGCATGAGCCTCTTAATCTCAGAATCGTAGGGTCGATACCACAAATGGGCTGATACTTGTCTGAGCCAAGCACCAACTAAATTTGCAAACAGCCGTTCACACGGACTTTCGAGCAGACTTGCCACCCTGCATTGCTGACGTGTCTGGCATTGCTGGTGATAGAGAAGACTATGGATTTGAATCCTAGCTGTGCCTGCACTCTGACCTGTTATCTCAATAACATACCAATTAATTATGAAACATCCTCCTAAGTGTATTGAATTAAAATGCTCCTTTTCTGGACAAGAAATAGACAGGGAGAGGGTTCAAGAGGAATACTTGCTCCTGGTGGATCTTGAACGCACAACCTTGTCATCTAATTGCTGTATACTGCTGTATAAGTACAACACGCTAACAGATTGCACCATAGGATCCATCAACAACACCTTCACTAATCACCATATTTTGCACAAACGGAGCTGTACGATATTCGGACCAAGTCAAAATGACCGATGAGGTACCTAGCTAGCTCAGTCGGTAGAGCATGAGACTCTTAATCTCAGGGTCGTGGGTTCGAGCCCCACGTTGGGTGATTTTTTTCTCTGCCGAAGTACAAACTCACTTTGCGAACAGCCAAACGCTTGGATTTTCGAGCAGGCTTGCCACCCTGTATTGCTGATGTGTCAGGCAAAGCTGGTAATGCAGAGGAATATGCATTTGAATCGTAGCTGTGCCTGCACTCTGACCTGTTATCTCTATGACATACCAATTACTTATGAAATAGATTGAATAAATGATCCTTTTCTGGACAAGAAATAGACAGTCAGAGGGTTCAAGAAAAGCACTTGTGAGGCTCGAACTCACAACCTCGGCATTGCTTCACTGCATACTGCTGTATAAGTACCACGCGCTAACCGACTGCGCCACAGGAGCTACGCAAAGCACTGTCACTGATCACCATATTTTGCACAAACGGAGCTGTACGATATTCGGACCAAGTTAAAATTACCGTTGAGGTGCCTAGCTAGCTCAGTCGGAAGAGCACGAGACTCTTCATCTCAGGGTCGTGGGTTAGAGCCCCACGTTGGGTGATTATTTTCTCTGACGAAGTACCAACTCTCTTTGCGAACAGCCAAACGGTTGGATTTTTGAGCAGGCTTGCCACCCTGCATTGCTGATGTGTCAGGCAAAACTGGTAATGCAGAAGACTATGCATTTGAATCGTAGCTCTGCCTGCAATCTGACCTTTTATCTCAACGACATACCAATTACTTATGAAAAAGATTAAATAAATGATCCTTTTCTGGACAAGAAATAGACAGTCAGAGGGTTCAAGAAAAGCAGTTGCTCCTGGTCAGGTACGAATTCACAACTTTGGCATTGCTTCACTGCATACTGCTGTATAAGTACCACGTGCAAACCAACTGCGCCGTAGGAGCTATGCAAAGCACTGTCACTGATCACCACAATTGACCTGCCTGGCAAGCTCAGGCGTTTGAGCATGAGCCTCTTAATCTCAGAATCGTAGGGTCGATACCACAAATGGGCTGATACTTGTCTGAGCCAAGCACCAACTAAATTTGCAAACAGCCGTTCACACGGACTTTCGAGCAGACTTGCCACCCTGCATTGCTGACGTGTCTGGCATTGCTGGTGATAGAGAAGACTATGGATTTGAATCCTAGCTGTGCCTGCACTCTGACCTGTTATCTCAATAACATACCAATTAATTATGAAACATCCTCCTAAGTGTATTGAATTAAAATGCTCCTTTTCTGGACAAGAAATAGACAGGGAGAGGGTTCAAGAGGAATACTTGCTCCTGGTGGATCTTGAACGCACAACCTTGTCATCTAATTGCTGTATACTGCTGTATAAGTACAACACGCTAACAGATTGCACCATAGGATCCATCAACAACACCTTCACTAATCACCATATTTTGCACAAACGGAGCTGTACGATATTCGGACCAAGTCAAAATGACCGATGAGGTACCTAGCTAGCTCAGTCGGTAGAGCATGAGACTCTTAATCTCAGGGTCGTGGGTTCGAGCCCCACGTTGGGTGATTTTTTTCTCTGCCGAAGTACAAACTCACTTTGCGAACAGCCAAACGCTTGGATTTTCGAGCAGGCTTGCCACCCTGTATTGCTGATGTGTCAGGCAAAGCTGGTAATGCAGAGGAATATGCATTTGAATCGTAGCTGTGCCTGCACTCTGACCTGTTATCTCTATGACATACCAATTACTTATGAAATAGATTGAATAAATGATCCTTTTCTGGACAAGAAATAGACAGTCAGAGGGTTCAAGAAAAGCACTTGTGAGGCTCGAACTCACAACCTCGGCATTGCTTCACTGCATACTGCTGTATAAGTACCACGCGCTAACCGACTGCGCCACAGGAGCTACGCAAAGCACTGTCACTGATCACCATATTTTGCACAAACGGAGCTGTACGATATTCGGACCAAGTTAAAATTACCGTTGAGGTGCCTAGCTAGCTCAGTCGGAAGAGCACGTGACTCTTCATCTCAGGGTCGTGGGTTAGAGCCCCACGTTGGGTGATTATTTTCTATGACGAAGTACCAACTCTCTTTGCGAACAGCCAAACGGTTGGATTTTTGAGCAGGCTTGCCACCCTGCATTGCTGATGTGTCAGGCAAAACTGGTAATGCAGAAGACTATGCATTTGAATCGTAGCTCTGCCTGCAATCTGACCTTTTATCTCAACGACATACCAATTACTTATGAAAAAGATTAAATAAATGATCCTTTTCTGGACAAGAAATAGACAGTCAGAGGGTTCAAGAAAAGCAGTTGCTCCTGGTCAGGTACGAATTCACAACTTTGGCATTGCTTCACTGCATACTGCTGTATAAGTACCACGTGCAAACCAACTGCGCCGTAGGAGCTATGCAAAGCACTGTCACTGATCACCACAATTGACCTGCCTGGCAAGCTCAGGCGTTTGAGCATGAGCCTCTTAATCTCAGAATCGTAGGGTCGATACCACAAATGGGCTGATACTTGTCTGAGCCAAGCACCAACTAAATTTGCAAACAGCCGTTCACACGGACTTTCGAGCAGACTTGCCACCCTGCATTGCTGACGTGTCTGGCATTGCTGGTGATAGAGAAGACTATGGATTTGAATCCTAGCTGTGCCTGCACTCTGACCTGTTATCTCAATAACATACCAATTAATTATGAAACATCCTCCTAAGTGTATTGAATTAAAATGCTCCTTTTCTGGACAAGAAATAGACAGGGAGAGGGTTCAAGAGGAATACTTGCTCCTGGTGGATCTTGAACGCACAACCTTGTCATCTAATTGCTGTATACTGCTGTATAAGTACAACACGCTAACAGATTGCACCATAGGATCCATCAACAACACCTTCACTAATCACCATATTTTGCACAAACGGAGCTGTACGATATTCGGACCAAGTCAAAATGACCGATGAGGTACCTAGCTAGCTCAGTCGGTAGAGCATGAGACTCTTAATCTCAGGGTCGTGGGTTCGAGCCCCACGTTGGGTGATTTTTTTCTCTGCCGAAGTACAAACTCACTTTGCGAACAGCCAAACGCTTGGATTTTCGAGCAGGCTTGCCACCCTGTATTGCTGATGTGTCAGGCAAAGCTGGTAATGCAGAGGAATATGCATTTGAATCGTAGCTGTGCCTGCACTCTGACCTGTTATCTCTATGACATACCAATTACTTATGAAATAGATTGAATAAATGATCCTTTTCTGGACAAGAAATAGACAGTCAGAGGGTTCAAGAAAAGCACTTGTGAGGCTCGAACTCACAACCTCGGCATTGCTTCACTGCATACTGCTGTATAAGTACCACGCGCTAACCGACTGCGCCACAGGAGCTACGCAAAGCACTGTCACTGATCACCATATTTTGCACAAACGGAGCTGTACGATATTCGGACCAAGTTAAAATTACCGTTGAGGTGCCTAGCTAGCTCAGTCGGAAGAGCACGTGACTCTTCATCTCAGGGTCGTGGGTTAGAGCCCCACGTTGGGTGATTATTTTCTCTGACGAAGTACCAACTCTCTTTGCGAACAGCCAAACGGTTGGATTTTTGAGCAGGCTTGCCACCCTGCATTGCTGATGTGTCAGGCAAAACTGGTAATGCAGAAGACTATGCATTTGAATCGTAGCTCTGCCTGCAATCTGACCTTTTATCTCAACGACATACCAATTACTTATGAAAAAGATTAAATAAATGATCCTTTTCTGGACAAGAAATAGACAGTCAGAGGGTTCAAGAAAAGCAGTTGCTCCTGGTCAGGTACGAATTCACAACTTTGGCATTGCTTCACTGCATACTGCTGTATAAGTACCACGTGCAAACCAACTGCGCCGTAGGAGCTATGCAAAGCACTGTCACTGATCACCACAATTGACCTGCCTGGCAAGCTCAGGCGTTTGAGCATGAGCCTCTTAATCTCAGAATCGTAGGGTCGATACCACAAATGGGCTGATACTTGTCTGAGCCAAGCACCAACTAAATTTGCAAACAGCCGTTCACATGGACTTTCGAGCAGACTTGCCACCCTGCATTGCTGACGTGTCTGGCATTGCTGGTGATAGAGAAGACTATGGATTTGAATCCTAGCTGTGCCTGCACTCTGACCTGTTATCTCAATAACATACCAATTAATTATGAAACATCCTCCTAAGTGTATTGAATTAAAATGCTCCTTTTCTGGACAAGAAATAGACAGGGAGAGGGTTCAAGAGGAATACTTGCTCCTGGTGGATCTTGAACGCACAACCTTGTCATCTAATTGCTGTATACTGCTGTATAAGTACAACACGCTAACAGATTGCACCATAGGATCCATCAACAACACCTTCACTAATCACCATATTTTGCACAAACGGAGCTGTACGATATTCGGACCAAGTCAAAATGACCGATGAGGTACCTAGCTAGCTCAGTCGGTAGAGCATGAGACTCTTAATCTCAGGGTCGTGGGTTCGAGCCCCACGTTGGGTGATTTTTTTCTCTGCCGAAGTACAAACTCACTTTGCGAACAGCCAAACGCTTGGATTTTCGAGCAGGCTTGCCACCCTGTATTGCTGATGTGTCAGGCAAAGCTGGTAATGCAGAGGAATATGCATTTGAATCGTAGCTGTGCCTGCACTCTGACCTGTTATCTCTATGACATACCAATTACTTATGAAATAGATTGAATAAATGATCCTTTTCTGGGCAAGAAATAGACAGTCAGAGGGTTCAAGAAAAGCACTTGTGAGGCTCAAACTCACAACCTCGGCATTGCTTCACTGCATACTGCTGTATAAGTACCACGCGCTAACCGACTGCGCCACAGGAGCTACGCAAAGCACTGTCACTGATCACCATATTTTGCACAAACGGAGCTGTACGATATTCGGACCAAGTTAAAATTACCGTTGAGGTGCCTAGCTAGCTCAGTCGGAAGAGCACGAGACTCTTCATCTCAGGGTCGTGGGTTAGAGCCCCACGTTGGGTGATTATTTTCTCTGCCGAAGTACCAACTCTCTTTGCGAACAGCCAAACGGTTGGATTTTTGAGCAGGCTTGCCACCCTGCATTGCTGATGTGTCAGGCAAAGCTTGTAATGCAGAGGAATATGCATTTGAATCGTAGCTGTGCCTGCACTCTGACCTGTTATCTCTATGACATACCAATTACTTATGAAATAGATTGAATAAATTATCCTTTTCTGGACAAGAAATAGACAGTCAGAGGGTTCAAGAAAAGCAGTTGCTCCTGGTCAGGTACGAATTCACAACTTTGGCATTGCTTCACTGCATACTGCTGTATAAGTACCACGTGCAAACCAACTGCGCCGTAGGAGCTATGCAAAGCACTGTCACTGATCACCACAATTGACCTGCCTGGCAAGCTCAGGCGTTTGAGCATGAGCCTCTTAATCTCAGAATCGTAGGGTCGATACCACAAATGGGCTGATACTTGTCTGAGCCAAGCACCAACTAAATTTGCAAACAGCCGTTCACATGGACTTTCGAGCAGACTTGCCACCCTGCATTGCTGACGTGTCTGGCATTGCTGGTGATAGAGAAGACTATGGATTTGAATCCTAGCTGTGCCTGCACTCTGACCTGTTATCTCAATAACATACCAATTAATTATGAAACATCCTCCTAAGTGTATTGAATTAAAATGCTCCTTTTCTGGACAAGAAATAGACAGGGAGAGGGTTCAAGAGGAATACTTGCTCCTGGTGGATCTTGAACGCACAACCTTGTCATCTAATTGCTGTATACTGCTGTATAAGTACAACACGCTAACAGATTGCACCATAGGATCCATCAACAACACCTTCACTAATCACCATATTTTGCACAAACGGAGCTGTACGATATTCGGACCAAGTCAAAATGACCGATGAGGTACCTAGCTAGCTCAGTCGGTAGAGCATGAGACTCTTAATCTCAGGGTCGTGGGTTCGAGCCCCACGTTGGGTGATTTTTTTCTCTGCCGAAGTACAAACTCACTTTGCGAACAGCCAAACGCTTGGATTTTCGAGCAGGCTTGCCACCCTGTATTGCTGATGTGTCAGGCAAAGCTGGTAATGCAGAGGAATATGCATTTGAATCGTAGCTGTGCCTGCACTCTGACCTGTTATCTCTATGACATACCAATTACTTATGAAATAGATTGAATAAATGATCCTTTTCTGGGCAAGAAATAGACAGTCAGAGGGTTCAAGAAAAGCACTTGTGAGGCTCGAACTCACAACCTCGGCATTGCTTCACTGCATACTGCTGTATAAGTACCACGCGCTAACCGACTGCGCCACAGGAGCTACGCAAAGCACTGTCACTGATCACCATAATTTGCACAAACGGAGCTGTACGATATTCGGACCAAGTAAAAATTACCGTTGAGGTGCCTAGCTAGCTCAGTCGGAAGAGCACGAGACTCTTCATCTCAGGGTGCCTAGCTATGGGTTAGAGCCCCACGTTGGGTGATTATTTTCTCTGCCGAAGTACCAACTCTCTTTGCGAACAGCCAAACGGTTGGATTTTTGAGCAGGCTTGCCACCCTGCATTGCTGATGTGTCAGGCAAAACTGGTAATGCAGAAGACTATGCATTTGAATCGTAGCTCTGCCTGCAATCTGACATTTTATCTCAACGACATACCAATTACTTATGAAATAGATTAAATAAATGATCCTTTTCTGGACAAGAAATAAGAAATAATTCACAACTTTGGCATTGCTTCACTGCATACTGCTGTATAAGTACCACGTGCAAACCAACTGCGCCGTAGGAGCTATGCAAAGCACTGTCACTGATCACCACAATTGACCTGCCTGGCAAGCTCAGGCGTTTGAGCATGAGCCTCTTAATCTCAGAATCGTAGGGTCGATACCACAAATGGGCTGATACTTGTCTGAGCCAAGCACCAACTAAATTTGCAAACAGCCGTTCACATGGACTTTCGAGCAGACTTGCCACCCTGCATTGCTGACGTGTCTGGCATTGCTGGTGATAGAGAAGACTATGGATTTGAATCCTAGCTGTGCCTGCACTCTGACCTGTTATCTCAATAACATACCAATTAATTATGAAACATCCTCCTAAGTGTATTGAATTAAAATGCTCCTTTTCTGGACAAGAAATAGACAGGGAGAGGGTTCAAGAGGAATACTTGCTCCTGGTGGATCTTGAACGCACAACCTTGTCATCTAATTGCTGTATACTGCTGTATAAGTACAACACGCTAACAGATTGCACCATAGGATCCATCAACAACACCTTCACTAATCACCATATTTTGCACAAACGGAGCTGTACGATATTCGGACCAAGTCAAAATGACTGATGAGGTACCTAGCTAGCTCAGTCGGTAGAGCATGAGACTCTTAATCTCAGGGTCGTGGGTTCGAGCCCCACGTTTGGTGACTTTTTTCTCTGCCGAAGTACAAACTCACTTTGCGAACAGCCAAACGCTTGGATTTTCGAGCAGGCTTGCCACCCTGCATTGCTGATGTGTCAGGCAAAGCTGGTAATGCAGAGGAATATGCATTTGAATCGTAGCTGTGCCTGCACTCTGACCTGTTATCTCTATGACATACCAATTACTTATGAAATAGATTGAATAAATGATCCTTTTCTGGACAAGAAATAGACAGTCAGAGGGTTCAAGAAAAGCACTTGCTCCTGGTGAGGCTCGAACTCACAACCTCGGCATTGCTTCACTGCATACTGCTGTATAAGTACCACGCGCTAACCGACTGCGCCACAGGAGCTACGCAAAGCACTGTCACTGATCACCATATTTTGCACAAACGGAGCTGTACGATATTCGGATCAAGTTAAAATTACCGTTGAGGTGCCTAGCTAGCTCAGTCGGAAGAGCACGAGACTCTTCATCTCAGGGTCGTGGGTTAGAGCCCCACGTTGGGTGATTATTTTCTCTGCCGAAGTACCAACTCTCTTTGCGAACAGCCAAACGGTTGGATTTTTGAGCAGGCTTGCCACCCTGCATTGCTGATGTGTCAGGCAAAACTGGTAATGCAGAAGACTATGCATTTGAATCGTAGCTCTGCCTGCAATCTGACATTTTATCTCAACGACATACCAATTACTTATGAAATAGATTAAATAAATGATCCTTTTCTGGACAAGAAATAATTCACAACTTTGGCATTGCTTCACTGCATACTGCTGTATAAGTACCACGTGCAAACCAACTGCGCCGTAGGAGCTATGCAAAGCACTGTCACTGATCACCACAATTGACCTGCCTGGCAAGCTCAGGCGTTTGAGCATGAGCCTCTTAATCTCAGAATCGTAGGGTCGATACCACAAATGGGCTGATACTTGTCTGAGCCAAGCACCAACTAAATTTGCAAACAGCCGTTCACATGGACTTTCGAGCAGACTTGCCACCCTGCATTGCTGACGTGTCTGGCATTGCTGGTGATAGAGAAGACTATGGATTTGAATCCTAGCTGTGCCTGCACTCTGACCTGTTATCTCAATAACATACCAATTAATTATGAAACATCCTCCTAAGTGTATTGAATTAAAATGCTCCTTTTCTGGACAAGAAATAGACAGGGAGAGGGTTCAAGAGGAATACTTGCTCCTGGTGGATCTTGAACGCACAACCTTGTCATCTAATTGCTGTATACTGCTGTATAAGTACAACACGCTAACAGATTGCACCATAGGATCCATCAACAACACCTTCACTAATCACCATATTTTGCACAAACGGAGCTGTACGATATTCGGACCAAGTCAAAATGACCGATGAGGTACCTAGCTAGCTCAGTCGGTAGAGCATGAGACTCTTAATCTCAGGGTCGTGGGTTCGAGCCCCACGTTGGGTGACTTTTTTCTCTGCCGAAGTACAAACTCACTTTGCGAACAGCCAAACGCTTGGATTTTCGAGCAGGCTTGCCACCCTGCATTGCTGATGTGTCAGGCAAAGCTGGTAATGCAGAGGAATATGCATTTGAATCGTAGCTGTGCCTGCACTCTGACCTGTTATCTCTATGACATACCAATTACTTATGAAATAGATTGAATAAATGATCCTTTTCTGGACAAGAAATAGACAGTCAGAGGGTTCAAGAAAAGCACTTGCTCCTGGTGAGGCTCGAACTCACAACCTCGGCATTGCTTCACTGCATACTGCTGTATAAGTACCACGCGCTAACCGACTGCGCCACAGGAGCTACGCAAAGCACTGTCACTGATCACCATATTTTGCACAAACGGAGCTGTACGATATTCGGATCAAGTTAAAATTACCGTTGAGGTGCCTAGCTAGCTCAGTCGGAAGAGCACGAGACTCTTCATCTCAGGGTCGTGGGTTAGAGCCCCACGTTGGGTGATTATTTTCTCTGCCGAAGTACAAACTCACTTTGCGAACAGCCAAACGCTTGGATTTTCGAGCAGGCTTGCCACCCTGCATTGCTGATGTGTCAGGCAAAGCTGGTAATGCAGAGGAATATGCATTTGAATCGTAGCTGTGCCTGCACTCTGACCTGTTATCTCTATGACATACCAATTACTTATGAAATAGATTGAATAAATGATCCTTTTCTGGACAAGAAATAGACAGTCAGAGGGTTCAAGAAAAGCAGTTGCTCCTGGTCAGGTACGAATTCACAACTTTGGCATTGCTTCACTGCATACTGCTGTATAAGTACCACGTGCAAACCAACTGCGCCGTAGGAGCTATGCAAAGCACTGTCACTGATCACCACAATTGACCTGCCTGGCAAGCTCAGGCGTTTGAGCATGAGCCTCTTAATCTCAGAATCGTAGGGTCGATACCACAAATGGGCTGATACTTGTCTGAGCCAAGCACCAACTAAATTTGCAAACAGCCGTTCACATGGACTTTCGAGCAGACTTGCCACCCTGCATTGCTGACGTGTCTGGCATTGCTGGTGATAGAGAAGACTATGGATTTGAATCCTAGCTGTGCCTGCATTCTGACCTGTTATCTCAATAACATACCAATTAATTATGAAACATCCTCCTAAGTGTATTGAATTAAAATGCTCCTTTTCTGGACAAGAAATAGACAGGGAGAGGGTTCAAGAGGAATACTTGCTCCTGGTGGATCTTGAACGCACAACCTTGTCATCTAATTGCTGTATACTGCTGTATAAGTACAACACGCTAACAGATTGCACCATAGGATCCATCAACAACACCTTCACTAATCACCATATTTTGCACAAACGGAGCTGTACGATATTCGGACCAAGTCAAAATGACCGATGAGGTACCTAGCTAGCTCAGTCGGTAGAGCATGAGACTCTTAATCTCAGGGTCGTGGGTTCGAGCCCCACGTTGGGTGATTTTTTTCTCTGCCGAAGTACAAACTCACTTTGCGAACAGCCAAACGCTTGGATTTTCGAGCAGGCTTGCCACCCTGTATTGCGGATGTGTCAGGCAAAGCTGGTAATGCAGAGGAATATGCATTTGAATCGTAGCTCTGCCTGCAATCTGACCTTTTATCTCAACGACATACCAATTACTTATGAAATAGATTAAATAAATGATCCTTTTCTGGACAAGAAATAGACAGTCAGCGGGTTCAAGAAAAGCAGTTGCTCCTGGTCAGGTACGAATTCACAACTTTGGCATTGCTTCACTGCATACTGCTGTATAAGTACCACGTGCAAACCAACTGCGCCGTAGGAGCTATGCAAAGCACTGTCACTGATCACCACAATTGACCTGCCTGGCAAGCTCAGGCGTTTGAGCATGAGCCTCTTAATCTCAGAATCGTAGGGTCGATACCACAAATGGGCTGATACTTGTCTGAGCCAAGCACCAACTAAATTTGCAAACAGCCGTTCACATGGACTTTCGAGCAGACTTGCCACCCTGCATTGCTGACGTGTCTGGCATTGCTGGTGATAGAGAAGACTATGGATTTGAATCCTAGCTGTGCCTGCACTCTGACCTGTTATCTCAATAACATACCAATTAATTATGAAACATCCTCCTAAGTGTATTGAATTAAAATGCTCCTTTTCTGGACAAGAAATAGACAGGGAGAGGGTTCAAGAGGAATACTTGCTCCTGGTGGATTTTGAACGCACAACCTTGTCATCTAATTGCTGTATACTGCTGTATAAGTACAACACGCTAACAGATTGCACCATAGGATCCATCAACAACACCTTCACTAATCACCATATTTTGCACAAACGGAGCTGTACGATATTCGGACCAAGTCAAAATGACTGATGAGGTACCTAGCTAGCTCAGTCGGTAGAGCATGAGACTCTTAATCTCAGGGTCGTGGGTTCGAGCCCCACGTTGGGTGATTTTTTTCTCTGCCGAAGTACAAACTCACTTTGCGAACAGCCAAACGCTTGGATTTTCGAGCAGGCTTGCCACCCTGCATTGCTGATGTGTCAGGCAAAGCTGGTAATGCAGAGGAATATGCATTTGAATTGTAGCTGTGCCTGCACTCTGACCTGTTATCTCAATGACATACCAATTACTTATGAAATAGATTGAATAAATGATCCTTTTCTGGGCAAGAAATAGACAGTCAGAGGGTTCAAGAAAAGCACTTGCTCCTGGTGAGGCTCGAACTCACAACCTCGGCATTGCTTCACTGCATACTGCTGTATAAGTACCACGCGCTAACCGACTGCGCCACAGGAGCTACGCAAAGCACTGTCACTGATCACCATATTTTGCACAAACGGAGCTGTATGGTATTCAGACCAAGTTAAAATTACCGTTGAGGTGCCTAGCTAGCTCAGTCGGAAGAGCACGAGACTCTTAATCTCAGGGTCGTGGGTTAGAGCCCCACGTTGGGTGATTATTTTCTCTGCCGAAGTACCAACTCTCTTTGCGAACAGCCAAACGGTTGGATTTTTGAGCAGGCTTGCCACCCTGCATTGCTGATGTGTCAGGCATAACTGGTAATGCAGAAGACTATGCATTTGAATCGTAGCTCTGCCTGCACTCTGACCTTTTATCTCAACGACATACCAATTACTTATGAAATAGATTAAATAAATGATCCTTTTCTGGACAAGAAATAGACAGTCAGAGGGTTCAAGAAAAGCACTTGCTCCTGGTGAGGCTCGAACTCACAACCTCGGCATTGCTTCACTGCATACTGCTGTATAAGTACCACGCGCTAACCGACTGCGCCACAGGAGCTACGCAAAGCACTGTCACTGATCACCATATTTTGCACAAACGGAGCTGTACGATATTCGGACCAAGTTAAAATTACCGTTGAGGTGCCTAGCTAGCTCAGTCGGAAGAGCACGAGACTCTTAATCTCAGGGTCGTGGGTTAGAGCCCCACGTTGGGTGATTATTTTCTCTGCCGAAGTACCAACTCTCTTTGCGAACAGCCAAACGGTTGGATTTTTGAGCAGGCTTGCCACCCTGCATTGCTGATGTGTCAGGCAAAACTGGTAATGCAGAAGACTATGCATTTGAATCGTAGCTCTGCCTGCAATCTGACCTTTTATCTCAACGACATACCAATTACTTATGAAATAGATTAAATAAATGATCCTTTTCTGGACATGAAATAGACAGTTAGAGGGTTCAAGAAAAGCAGTTGCTCCTGGTCAGGTACGAATTCACAACTTTGGCATTGCTTCACTGCATACTGCTGTATAAGTACCACGTGCAAACCAACTGCGCCGTAGGAGCTATGCAAAGCACTGTCACTGATCACCACAATTGACCTGCCTGGCAAGCTCAGGCGTTTGAGCATGAGCCTCTTAATCTCAGAATCGTAGGGTCGATACCACAAATGGGCTGATACTTGTCTGAGCCGAAGCACCAACTAAATTTGCAAACAGCCGTTCACATGGACTTTCGAGCAGACTTGCCACCCTGCATTGCTGACGTGTCTGGCATTGCTGGTGATAGAGAAGACTATGGATTTGAATCCTAGCTGTGCCTGCACTCTGACCTGTTATCTCAATAACATACCAATTAATTATGAAACATCCTCCTAAGTGTATTGAATTAAAATGCTCCTTTTCTGGACAAGAAATAGACAGGGAGAGGGTTCAAGAGGAATACTTGCTCCTGGTGGATCTTGAACGCACAACCTTGTCATCTAATTGCTGTATACTGCTGTATAAGTACAACACGCCAACAGATTGCACCATAGGATCCATCAACAACACCTTCACTAATCACCATATTTTGCACAAACGGAGCTGTACGATATTCGGACCAAGTCAAAATGACTGATGAGGTACCTAGCTAGCTCAGTCGGTAGAGCATGAGACTCTTAATCTCAGGGTCGTGGGTTCGAGCCCCACGTTGGGTGATTTTTTTTCTCTGCCGAAGTACAAACTCACTTTGCGAACAGCCAAACGCTTGGATTTTCGAGCAGGCTTGCCACCCTGCATTGCTGATGTGTCAGGCAAAGCTGGTAATGCAGAGGAATATGCATTTGAATCGTAGCTGTGCCTGCACTCTGACCTGTTATCTCAACGACATACCAATTACTTATGAAATAGATTAAATAAATGATCCTTTTCTGGACAAGAAATAGACAGTCAGAGGGTTCAAGAAAAGCACTTGCTCCTGGTGAGGTACGAATTCACAACTTTGGCATTGCTTCACTGCATACTGCTGTATAAGTACCACGTGCAAACCAACTGCGCCGTAGGAGCTATGCAAAGCACTGTCACTGATCACCACAATTGACCTGCCTGGCAAGCTCAGGCGTTTGAGCATGAGCCTCTTAATCTCAGAATCGTAGGGTCGATACCACAAATGGGCTGATACTTGTCTGAGCCAAGCACCAACTAAATTTGCAAACAGCCGTTCACATGGACTTTCGAGCAGACTTGCCACCCTGCATTGCTGACGTGTCTGGCATTGCTGGTGATAGAGAAGACTATGGATTTGAATCCTAGCTGTGCCTGCACTCTGACCTGTTATCTCAATAACATACCAATTAATTATGAAACATCCTCCTAAGTGTATTGAATTAAAATGCTCCTTTTCTGGACAAGAAATAGACAGGGAGAGGGTTCAAGAGGAATACTTGCTCCTGGTGGATCTTGAACGCACAACCATGTCATCTAATTGCTGTATACTGCTGTATAAGTACAACACGCTAACAGATTGCACCATAGGATCCATCAACAACACCTTCACTAATCACCATATTTTGCACAAACGGAGCTGTACGATATTCGGACCAAGTCAAAATGACCGATGAGGTACCTAGCTAGCTCAGTCGGTAGAGCATGAGACTCTTAATCTCAGGGTCGTGGGTTAGAGCCCCACGTTGGGTGATTATTTTCTCTGCCGAAGTACCAACTCTCTTTGCGAACAGCCAAACGGTTGGATTTTTGAGCAGGCTTGCCACCCTGTATTGCTGATGTGTCAGGCAAAGCTGGTAATGCAGAGGAATATGCATTTGAATCGTAGCTGTGCCTGCACTCTGACCTGTTATCTCTATGACATACCAATTACTTATGAAATAGATTGAATAAATGATCCTTTTCTGGACAAGAAATAGACAGTCAGAGGGTTCAAGAAAAGCACTTGCTCCTGGTGAGGCTCGAACTCACAACCTCGGCATTGCTTCACTGCATACTGCTGTATAAGTACCACGCGCTAACCGACTGCGCCACAGGAGCTACGCAAAGCACTGTCACTGATCACCATATTTTGCACAAACGGAGCTGTATGGTATTCGGACCAAGTTAAAATTACCGTTGAGGTGCCTAGCTAGCTCAGTCGGAAGAGCACGAGACTCTTAATCTCAGGGTCGTGGGTTAGAGCCCCACGTTGGGTGATTATTTTCTCTGCCGAATGTACCAACTCTCTTTGCGAACAGCCAAACGGTTGGATTTTTGAGCAGGCTTGCCACCCTGCATTGCTGATGTGTCAGGCATAACTGGTAATGCAGAAGACTATGCATTTGAATCGTAGCTCTGCCTGCACTCTGACCTTTTATCTCAACGACATACCAATTACTTATGAAATAGATTAAATAAATGATCCTTTTCTGGACAAGAAATAGACAGTCAGAGGGTTCAAGAAAAGCACTTGCTCCTGGTGAGGCTCGAACTCACAACCTCGGCATTGCTTCACTGCATACTGCTGTATAAGTACCACGCGCTAACCGACTGCGCCACAGGAGCTACGCAAAGCACTGTCACTGATCACCATATTTTGCACAAACGGAGCTGTACGATATTCGGACCAAGTTAAAATTACCGTTGAGGTGCCTAGCTAGCTCAGTCGGAAGAGCACGAGACTCTTCATCTCAGGGTCGTGGGTTAGAGCCCCACGTTGGGTGATTATTTTCTCTGCCGAAGTACCAACTCACTTTGCGAAAAGCCAAACGGTTGGATTTTTGAGCAGGCTTGCCACCCTGCATTGCTGATGTGTCAGGCAAAACTGGTAATGCAGCAGACTATGCATTTGAATCGTAGCTCTGCCTGCACTCTGACCTTTTATCTCAACGACATACCAATTACTTATGAAATAGATTAAATAAATTATCCTTTTCTGGACAAGAAATAGACAGTCAGAGGGTTCAAGAAAAGCAGTTGCTCCTGGTCAGGTACGAATTCACAACTTTGGCATTGCTTCACTGCATACTGCTGTATAAGTACCACGTGCAAACCAACTGCGCCGTAGGAGCTATGCAAAGCACTGTCACTGATCACCACAATTGACCTGCCTGGCAAGCTCAGGCGTTTGAGCATGAGCCTCTTAATCTCAGAATCGTAGGGTCGATACCACAAATGGGCTGATACTTGTCTGAGCCAAGCACCAACTAAATTTGCAAACAGCCGTTCACATGGACTTTCGAGCAGACTTGCCACCCTGCATTGCTGACGTGTCTGGCATTGCTGGTGATAGAGAAGACTATGGATTTGAATCCTAGCTGTGCCTGCACTCTGACCTGTTATCTCAATAACATACCAATTAATTATGAAACATCCTCCTAAGTGTATTGAATTAAAATGCTCCTTTTCTGGACAAGAAATAGACAGGGAGAGGGTTCAAGAGGAATACTTGCTCCTGGTGGATCTTGAACGCACAACCTTGTCATCTAATTGCTGTATACTGCTGTATAAGTACAACACGCTAACAGATTGCACAGGATCCATCAACAACACCTTCACTAATCACCATATTTTGCACAAACGGAGCTGTACGATATTCGGACCAAGTCAAAATGACCGATGAGGTACCTAGCTAGCTCAGTCGGTAGAGCATGAGACTCTTAATCTCAGGGTCGTGGGTTAGAGCCCCACGTTGGGTGATTATTTTCTCTGCCGAAGTACCAACTCTCTTTGCGAACAGCCAAACGGTTGGATTTTTGAGCAGGCTTGCCACCCTGCATTGCTGATGTGTCAGGCAAAACTGGTAATGCAGAAGACTATGCATTTGAATCGTAGCTCTGCCTGCAATCTGACCTTTTATCTCAACGACATACCAATTACTTATGAAATAGATTAAATAAATGATCCTTTTCTGGACAAGAAATAGACAGTCAGAGGGTTCAAGAAAAGCAGTTGCTCCTGGTCAGGTACGAATTCACAACTTTGGCATTGCTTCACTGCATACTGCTGTATAAGTACCACGTGCAAACCAACTGCGCCGTAGGAGCTATGCAAAGCACTGTCACTAATCACCACAATTGACCTGCCTGGCAAGCTCAGGCGTTTGAGCATGAGCCTCTTAATCTCAGAATCGTAGGGTCGATACCACAAATGGGCTGATACTTGTCTGAGCCAAGCACCAACTAAATTTGCAAACAGCCGTTCACATGGACTTTCGAGCAGACTTGCCACCCTGCATTGCTGACGTGTCTGGCATTTCTGGTGATAGAGAAGACTATGGATTTGAATCCTAGCTGTGCCTGCACTCTGACCTGTTATCTCAATAACATACCAATTAATTATGAAACATCCTCCTAAGTGTATTGAATTAAAATGCTCCTTTTCTGGACAAGAAATAGACAGGGAGAGGGTTCAAGAGGAATACTTGCTCCTGGTGGATCTTGAACGCACAACCTTGTCATCTAATTGCTGTATACTGCTGTATAAGTACAACACGCTAACAGATTGCACCATAGGATCCATCAACAACACCTTCACTAATCACCATATTTTGCACAAACGGAGCTGTACGATATTCGGACCAAGTCAAAATGACTGATGAGGTACCTAGCTAGCTCAGTCGGTAGAGCATGAGACTCTTAATCTCAGGGTCGTGGGTTCGAGCCCCACGTTGGGTGATTTTTTTCTCTGCCGAAGTACAAACTCACTTTGCGAACAGCCAAACGCTTGGATTTTCGAGCAGGCTTGCCACCCTGTATTGCTGATGTGTCAGGCAAAGCTGGTAATGCAGAGGAATATGCATTTGAATCGTAGCTGTGCCTGCACTCTGACCTGTTATCTCTATGACATACCAATTACTTATGAAATAGATTGAATAAATGATCCTTTTCTGGGCAAGAAATAGACAGTCAGAGGGTTCAAGAACAGCACTTGCTCCTGGTGAGGCTCGAACTCACAACCTCGGCATTGCTTCACTGCATACTGCTGTATAAGTACCACGCGCTAACCGACTGCGCCACAGGAGCTACGCAAAGCACTGTCACTGATCACCATATTTTGCACAAACGGAGCTGTACGATATTCGGACCAAGTTAAAATTACCGTTGAGGTGCCTAGCTAGCTCAGTCGGAAGAGCACGAGACTCTTCATCTCAGGGTCGTGGGTTAGAGCCCCACGTTGGGTGATTATTTTCTCTGCCGAAGTACCAACTCACTTTGCGAAAAGCCAAACGGTTGGATTTTTGAGCAGGCTTGCCACCCTGCATTGCTGATGTGTCAGGCAAAACTGGTAATGCAGAAGACTATGCATTTGAATCGTAGCTCTGCCTGCACTCTGACCTTTTATCTCAACGACATACCAATTACTTATGAAATAGATTAAATAAATTATCCTTTTCTGGACAAGAAATAGACAGTCAGAGGGTTCAAGAAAAGCAGTTGCTCCTGGTCAGGTACGAATTCACAACTTTGGCATTGCTTCACTGCATACTGCTGTATAAGTACCACGTGCAAACCAACTGCGCCGTCGGAGCTATGCAAAGCACTGTCACTGATCACCACAATTGACCTGCCTGGCAAGCTCAGGCGTTTGAGCATGAGCCTCTTAATCTCAGAATCGTAGGGTCGATACCACAAATGGGCTGATACTTGTCTGAGCCAAGCACCAACTAAATTTGCAAACAGCCGTTCACATGGACTTTCGAGCAGACTTGCCACCCTGCATTGCTGACGTGTCTGGCATTGCTGGTGATAGAGAAGACTATGGATTTGAATCCTAGCTGTGCCTGCACTCTGACCTGTTATCTCAATAACATACCAATTAATTATGAAACATCCTCCTAAGTGTATTGAATTAAAATGCTCCTTTTCTGGACAAGAAATAGACAGGGAGAGGGTTCAAGAGGAATACTTGCTCCTGGTGGATCTTGAACGCACAACCTTGTCATCTAATTGCTGTATACTGCTGTATAAGTACAACACGCTAACAGATTGCACCATAGGATCCATCAACAACACCTTCACTAATCACCATATTTTGCACAAACGGAGCTGTACGATATTCGGACCAAGTCAAAATGACCGATGAGGTACCTAGCTAGCTCAGTCGGTAGAGCATGAGACTCTTAATCTCAGGGTCGTGGGTTAGAGCCCCACGTTGGGTGATTATTTTCTCTGCCGAAGTACCAACTCTCTTTGCGAACAGCCAAACGGTTGGATTTTTGAGCAGGCTTGCCACCCTGCATTGCTGATGTGTCAGGCAAAGCTGGTAATGCAGAAGACTATGCATTTGAATCGTAGCTCTGCCTGCAATCTGACCTTTTATCTCAACGACATACCAATTACTTATGAAATAGATTAAATAAATGATCCTTTTCTGGACAAGAAATAGACAGTCAGAGGGTTCAAGAAAAGCAGTTGCTCCTGGTCAGGTACGAATTCACAACTTTGGCATTGCTTCACTGCATACTGCTGTATAAGTACCACGTGCAAACCAACTGCGCCGTAGGAGCTATGCAAAGCACTGTCACTGATCACCACAATTGACCTGCCTGGCAAGCTCAGGCGTTTGAGCATGAGCCTCTTAATCTCAGAATCGTAGGGTCGATACCACAAATGGGCTGATACTTGTCTGAGCCAAGCACCAACTAAATTTGCAAACAGCCGTTCACATGGACTTTCGAGCAGACTTGCCACCCTGCATTGCTGACGTGTCTGGCATTTCTGGTGATAGAGAAGACTATGGATTTGAATCCTAGCTGTGCCTGCACTCTGACCTGTTATCTCAATAACATACCAATTAATTATGAAACATCCTCCTAAGTGTATTGAATTAAAATGCTCCTTTTCTGGACAAGAAATAGACAGGGAGAGGGTTCAAGAGGAATACTTGCTCCTGGTGGATCTTGAACGCACAACCTTGTCATCTAATTGCTGTATACTGCTGTATAAGTACAACACGCTAACAGATTGCACCATAGGATCCATCAACAACACCTTCACTAATCACCATATTTTGCACAAACGGAGCTGTACGATATTCGGACCAAGTCAAAATGACTGATGAGGTACCTAGCTAGCTCAGTCGGTAGAGCATGAGACTCTTAATCTCAGGGTCGTGGGTTCGAGCCCCACGTTGGGTGATTTTTTTCTCTGCCGAAGTACAAACTCACTTTGCGAACAGCCAAACGCTTGGATTTTCGAGCAGGCTTGCCACCCTGTATTGCTGATGTGTCAGGCAAAGCTGGTAATGCAGAGGAATATGCATTTGAATCGTAGCTGTGCCTGCACTCTGACCTGTTATCTCTATGACATACCAATTACTTATGAAATAGATTGAATAAATGATCCTTTTCTGGACAAGAAATAGACAGTCAGAGGGTTCAAGAAAAGCACTTGCTCCTGGTGAGGCTCGAACTCACAACCTCGGCATTGCTTCACTGCATACTGCTGTATAAGTACCACGCGCTAACCGACTGCGCCACAGGAGCTACGCAAAGCACTGTCACTGATCACCATATTTTGCACAAACGGAGCTGTACGATATTCGGACCAAGTTAAAATTACCGTTGAGGTGCCTAGCTAGCTCAGTCGGAAGAGCACGAGACTCTTCATCTCAGGGTCGTGGGTTAGAGCCCCACGTTGGGTGATTATTTTCTCTGCCGAAGTACCAACTCACTTTGCGAAAAGCCAAACGGTTGGATTTTTGAGCAGGCTTGCCACCCTGCATTGCTGATGTGTCAGGCAAAACTGGTAATGCAGAAGACTATGCATTTGAATCGTAGCTCTGCCTGCACTCTGACCTTTTATCTCAACGACATACCAATTACTTATGAAATAGATTAAATAAATTATCCTTTTCTGGACAAGAAATAGACAGTCAGAGGGTTCAAGAAAAGCAGTTGCTCCTGGTCAGGTACGAATTCACAACTTTGGCATTGCTTCACTGCATACTGCTGTATAAGTACCACGTGCAAACCAACTGCGCCGTAGGAGCTATGCAAAGCACTGTCACTGATCACCACAATTGACCTGCCTGGCAAGCTCAGGCGTTTGAGCATGAGCCTCTTAATCTCAGAATCGTAGGGTCGATACCACAAATGGGCTGATACTTGTCTGAGCCAAGCACCAACTAAATTTGCAAACAGCCGTTCACATGGACTTTCGAGCAGACTTGCCACCCTGCATTGCTGACGTGTCTGGCATTGCTGGTGATAGAGAAGACTATGGATTTGAATCCTAGCTGTGCCTGCACTCTGACCTGTTATCTCAATAACATACCAATTAATTATGAAACATCCTCCTAAGTGTATTGAATTAAAATGCTCCTTTTCTGGACAAGAAATAGACAGGGAGAGGGTTCAAGAGGAATACTTGCTCCTGGTGGATCTTGAACGCACAACCTTGTCATCTAATTGCTGTATACTGCTGTATAAGTACAACACGCTAACAGATTGCACCATAGGATCCATCAACAACACCTTCACTAATCACCATATTTTGCACAAACGGAGCTGTACGATATTCGGACCAAGTCAAAATGACCGATGAGGTACCTAGCTAGCTCAGTCGGTAGAGCATGAGACTCTTAATCTCAGGGTCGTGGGTTAGAGCCCCACGTTGGGTGATTATTTTCTCTGCCGAAGTACCAACTCTCTTTGCGAACAGCCAAACGGTTGGATTTTTGAGCAGGCTTGCCACCCTGCATTGCTGATGTGTCAGGCAAAACTGGTAATGCAGAAGACTATGCATTTGAATCGTAGCTCTGCCTGCAATCTGACCTTTTATCTCAACGACATACCAATTACTTATGAAATAGATTAAATAAATGATCCTTTTCTGGACAAGAAATAGACAGTCAGAGGGTTCAAGAAAAGCAGTTGCTCCTGGTCAGGTACGAATTCACAACTTTGGCATTGCTTCACTGCATACTGCTGTATAAGTACCACGTGCAAACCAACTGCGCCGTAGGAGCTATGCAAAGCACTGTCACTGATCACCACAATTGACCTGCCTGGCAAGCTCAGGCGTTTGAGCATGAGCCTCTTAATCTCAGAATCGTAGGGTCGATACCACAAATGGGCTGATACTTGTCTGAGCCAAGCACCAACTAAATTTGCAAACAGCCGTTCACATGGACTTTCGAGCAGACTTGCCACCCTGCATTGCTGACGTGTCTGGCATTGCTGGTGATAGAGAAGACTATGGATTTGAATCCTAGCTGTGCCTGCACTCTGACCTGTTATCTCAATAACATACCAATTAATTATGAAACATCCTTCTAAGTGTATTGAATTAAAATGCTCCTTTTCTGGACAAGAAATAGACAGGGAGAGGGTTCAAGAGGAATACTTGCTCCTGGTGGATCTTGAACGCACAACCTTGTCATCTAATTGCTGTATACTGCTGTATAAGTACAACACGCTAACAGATTGCACCATAGGATCCATCAACAACACCTTCACTAATCACCATATTTTGCACAAACGGAGCTGTACGATATTCGGACCAAGTCAAAATGACCGATGAGGTACCTAGCTAGCTCAGTCGGTAGAGCATGAGACTCTTAATCTCAGGGTCGTGGGTTCGAGCCCCACGTTGGGTGATTTTTTTCTCTGCCGAAGTACAAACTCACTTTGCGAACAGCCAAACGCTTGGATTTTCGAGCAGGCTTGCCACCCTGTATTGCTGATGTGTCAGGCAAAGCTGGGAATGCAGAGGAATATGCATTTGAATCGTAGCTGTGCCTGCACTCTGACCTGTTATCTCTATGACATACCAATTACTTATGAAATAGATTGAATAAATGATCCTTTTCTGGGCAAGAAATAGACAGTCAGAGGGTTCAAGAAAAGCACTTGCTCCTGGTGAGGCTCGAACTCACAACCTCGGCATTGCTTCACTGCATACTGCTGTATAAGTACCACGGGCTAACCGACTGCGCCACAGGAGCTACGCAAAGCACTGTCACTGATCACCATATTTTGCACAAACGGAGCTGTACGATATTCGGACCAAGTTAAAATTACCGTTGAGGTGCCTAGCTAGCTCAGTCGGAAGAGCACGAGACTCTTCATCTCAGGGTCGTGGGTTAGAGCCCCACGTTGGGTGATTATTTTCTCTGCCGAAGTACAAACTCACTTTGCGAACAGCGAAACGCTTGGATTTTCGAGCAGGCTTGCCACCCTGCATTGCTGATGTGTCAGGCAAAGCTGGTAATGCAGAGGAATATGCATTTGAATCGTAGCTGTGCCTGCACTCTCACCTGTTATCTCTATGACATACCAATTACTTATGAAATAGATTGAATAAATTATCCTTTTCTGGACAAGAAATAGACAGTCAGAGGGTTCAAGAAAAGCAGTTGCTCTTGGTCAGGTACGAATTCACAACTTTGGCATTGCTTCACTGCATACTGCTGTATAAGTACCACGTGCAAACCAACTGCGCCGTAGGAGCTATGCAAAGCACTGTCACCGATCACCACAATTGACCTGCCTGGCAAGCTCAGGCGTTTGAGCATGAGCCTCTTAATCTCAGAATCGTAGGGTCGATACCACAAATGGGCTGATACTTGTCTGAGCCAAGCACCAACTAAATTTGCAAACAGCCGTTCACATGGACTTTCGAGCAGACTTGCCACCCTGCATTGCTGACGTGTCTGGCATTTCTGGTGATAGAGAAGACTATGGATTTGAATCCTAGCTGTGCCTGCACTCTGACCTGTTATCTCAATAACATACCAATTAATTATGAAACATCCTCCTAAGTGTATTGAATTAAAATGCTCCTTTTCTGGACAAGAAATAGACAGGGAGAGGGTTCAAGAGGAATACTTGCTCCTGGTGGATCTTGAACGCACAACCTTGTCATCTAATTGCTGTATACTGCTGTATAAGTACAACACGCTAACAGATTGCACCATAGGATCCATCAACAACACCTTCACTAATCACCATATTTTGCACAAACGGAGCTGTACGATATTCGGACCAAGTCAAAATGACTGATGAGGTACCTAGCTAGCTCAGTCGGTAGAGCATGAGACTCTTAATCTCAGGGTCGTGGGTTCGAGCCCCACGTTGGGTGATTTTTTTCTCTGCCGAAGTACAAACTCACTTTGCGAACAGCCAAACGCTTGGATTTTCGAGCAGGCTTGCCACCCTGTATTGCTGATGTGTCAGGCAAAGCTGGTAATGCAGAGGAATATGCATTTGAATCGTAGCTGTGCCTGCACTCTGACCTGTTATCTCTATGACATACCAATTACTTATGAAATAGATTGAATAAATGATCCTTTTCTGGGCAAGAAATAGACAGTCAGAGGGTTCAAGAAAAGCACTTGCTCCTGGTGAGGCTCGAACTCACAACCTCGGCATTGCTTCACTGCATACTGCTGTATAAGTACCACGCGCTAACCGACTGCGCCACAGGAGCTACGCAAAGCACTGTCACTGATCACCATATTTTGCACAAACGGAGCTGTATGATATTCGGACCAAGTTAAAATTACCGTTGAGGTGCCTAGCTAGCTCAGTCGGAAGAGCACGAGACTCTTCATCTCAGGGTCGTGGGTTAGAGCCCCACGTTGGGTGATTATTTTCTCTGCCGAAGTACCAACTCACTTTGCGAAAAGCCAAACGGTTGGATTTTTGAGCAGGCTTGCCACCCTGCATTGCTGATGTGTCAGGCAAAACTGGTAATGCAGAAGACTATGCATTTGAATCGTAGCTCTGCCTGCACTCTGACCTTTTATCTCAACGACATACCAATTACTTATGAAATAGATTAAATAAATTATCCTTTTCTGGACAAGAAATAGACAGTCAGAGGGTTCAAGAAAAGCAGTTGCTCCTGGTCAGGTACGAATTCACAACTTTGGCATTGCTTCACTGCATACTGCTGTATAAGTACCACGTGCAAACCAACTGCGCCGTAGGAGCTATGCAAAGCACTGTCACTGATCACCACAATTGACCTGCCTGGCAAGCTCAGGCGTTTGAGCATGAGCCTCTTAATCTCAGAATCGTAGGGTCGATACCACAAATGGGCTGATACTTGTCTGAGCCAAGCACCAACTAAATTTGCAAACAGCCGTTCACATGGACTTTCGAGCAGACTTGCCACCCTGCATTGCTGACGTGTCTGGCATTGCTGGTGATAGAGAAGACTATGGATTTGAATCCTAGCTGTGCCTGCACTCTGACCTGTTATCTCAATAACATACCAATTAATTATGAAACATCCTCCTAAGTGTATTGAATTAAAATGCTCCTTTTCTGGACAAGAAATAGACAGGGAGAGGGTTCAAGAGGAATACTTGCTCCTGGTGGATCTTGAACGCACAACCTTGTCATCTAATTGCTGTATACTGCTGTATAAGTACAACACGCTAACAGATTGCACCATAGGATCCATCAACAACACCTTCACTAATCACCATATTTTGCACAAACGGAGCTGTACGATATTCGGACCAAGTCAAAATGACCGATGAGGTACCTAGCTAGCTCAGTCGGTAGAGCATGAGACTCTTAATCTCAGGGTCGTGGGTTCGAGCCCCACGTTGGGTGACTTTTTTCTCTGCCGAAGTACAAACTCACTTTGCGAACAGCCAAACGCTTGGATTTTCGAGCAGGCTTGCCACCCTGCATTGCTGATGTGTCAGGCAAAGCTGGTAATGCAGAGGAATATGCATTTGAATCGTAGCTGTGCCTGCACTCTGACCTGTTATCTCTATGACATACCAATTACTTATGAAATAGATTGAATAAATGATCATTTTCTGGACAAGAAATAGACAGTCAGAGGGTTCAAGAAAAGCAGTTGCTCCTGGTCAGGTACGAATTCACAACTTTGGCATTGCTTCACTGCATACTGCTGTATAAGTACCACGTGCAAACCAACTGCGCCGTAGGAGCTATGCAAAGCACTGTCACTGATCACCACAATTGACCTGCCTGGCAAGCTCAGGCGTTTGAGCATGAGCCTCTTAATCTCAGAATCGTAGGGTCGATACCACAAATGAGCTGATACTTGTCTGAGCCAAGCACCAACTAAATTTGCAAACAGCCGTTCACATGGACTTTCGAGCAGACTTGCCACCCTGCATTGCTGACGTGTCTGGCATTGCTGGTGATAGAGAAGACTATGGATTTGAATCCTAGCTGTGCCTGCACTCTGACCTGTTATCTCAATAACATACCAATTAATTATGAAACATCCTCCTAAGTGTATTGAATTAAAATGCTCCTTTTCTGGACAAGAAATAGACAGGGAGAGGGTTCAAGAGGAATACTTGCTCCTGGTGGATCTTGAACGCACAACCTTGTCATCTAATTGCTGTATACTGCTGTATAAGTACAACACGCTAACAGATTGCACCATAGGATCCATCAACAACACCTTCACTAATCACCATATTTTGCACAAACGGAGCTGTACGATATTCGGACCAAGTCAAAATGACCGATGAGGTACCTAGCTAGCTCAGTCGGTAGAGCATGAGACTCTTAATCTCAGGGTCGTGGGTTCGAGCCCCACGTTGGGTGATTTTTTTCTCTGCCGAAGTACAAACTCACTTTGCGAACAGCCAAACGCTTGGATTTTCGAGCAGGCTTGCCACCCTGTATTGCTGATGTGTCAGGCAAAGCTGGTAATGCAGAGGAATATGCATTTGAATCGTAGCTGTGCCTGCACTCTGACCTGTTATCTCTATGACATACCAATTACTTATGAAATAGATTGAATAAATGATCCTTTTCTGGGCAAGAAATAGACAGTCAGAGGGTTCAAGAAAAGCACTTGCTCCTGGTGAGGCTCGAAATCACAACCTCGGCATTGCTTCACTGCATACTGCTGTATAAGTACCACGCGCTAACCGACTGCGCCACAGGAGCTATGCAAAGCACTGTCACTGATCACCATATTTTGCACAAACGGAGCTGTACGATATTCGGACCAAGTTAAAATTACCGTTGAGGTGCCTAGCTAGCTCAGTCGGAAGAGCACGAGACTCTTCATCTCAGGGTCGTGGGTTAGAGCCCCACGTTGGGTGATTATTTTCTCTGCCGAAGTACAAACTCACTTTGCGAACAGCGAAACGCTTGGATTTTCGAGCAGGCTTGCCACCCTGCATTGCTGATGTGTCAGGCAAAGCTGGTAATGCAGAGGAATATGCATTTGAATCGTAGCTGTGCCTGCACTCTGACCTGTTATCTCTATGACATACCAATTACTTATGAAATAGATTGAATAAATTATCCTTTTCTGGACAAGAAATAGACAGTCAGAGGGTTCAAGAAAAGCAGTTGCTCCTGGTCAGGTACGAATTCACAACTTTGGCATTGCTTCACTGCATACTGCTGTATAAGTACCACGCGCAAACCAACTGCGCCGTAGGAGATATGCAAAGCACTGTCACCGATCACCACAATTGACCTGCCTGGCAAGCTCAGGCGTTTGAGCATGAGCCTCTTAATCTCAGAATCGTAGGGTCGATACCACAAATGGGCTGATACTTGTCTGAGCCGAAGCACCAACTAAATTTGCAAACAGCCGTTCACATGGACTTTCGAGCAGACTTGCCACCCTGCATTGCTGACGTATCTGGCATTGCTGGTGATAGAGAAGACTATGGATTTGAATCCTAGCTGTGCCTGCACTCTGACCTGTTATCTCAATAACATACCAATTAATTATGAAACATCCTCCTAAGTGTATTGAATTAAAATGCTCCTTTTCTGGACAAGAAATAGACAGGGAGAGGGTTCAAGAGGAATACTTGCTCCTGGTGGATCTTGAACGCACAACCTTGTCATCTAATTGCTGTATACTGCTGTATAAGTACAACACGCTAACAGATTGCACCATAGGATCCATCAACAACACCTTCACTAATCACCATATTTTGCACAAACGGAGCTGTACGATATTCGGACCAAGTCAAAATGACCGATGAGGTACCTAGCTAGCTCAGTCGGTAGAGCATGAGACTCTTAATCTCAGGGTCGTGGGTTCGAGCCCCACGTTGGGTGACTTTTTTCTCTGCCGAAGTACAAACTCACTTTGCGAACAGCCAAACGCTTGGATTTTCGAGCAGGCTTGCCACCCTGCATTGCTGATGTGTCAGGCAAAGCTGGTAATGCAGAGGAATATGCATTTGAATCGTAGCTGTGCCTGCACTCTGACCTGTTATCTCTATGACATACCAATTACTTATGAAATAGATTGAATAAATGATCATTTTCTGGACAAGAAATAGACAGTCAGAGGGTTCAAGAAAAGCAGTTGCTCCTGGTCAGGTACGAATTCACAACTTTGGCATTGCTTCACTGCATACTGCTGTATAAGTACCACGTGCAAACCAACTGCGCCGTAGGAGCTATGCAAAGCACTGTCACTGATCACCACAATTGACCTGCCTGGCAAGCTCAGGCGTTTGAGCATGAGCCTCTTAATCTCAGAATCGTAGGGTCGATACCACAAATGGGCTGATACTTGTCTGAGCCAAGCACCAACTAAATTTGCAAACAGCCGTTCACATGGACTTTCGAGCAGACTTGCCACCCTGCATTGCTGACGTGTCTGGCATTGCTGGTGATAGAGAAGACTATGGATTTGAATCCTAGCTGTGCCTGCACTCTGACCTGTTATCTCAATAACATACCAATTAATTATGAAACATCCTCCTAAGTGTATTGAATTAAAATGCTCCTTTTCTGGACAAGAAATAGACAGGGAGAGGGTTCAAGAGGAATACTTGCTCCTGGTGGATCTTGAACGCACAACCTTGTCATCTAATTGCTGTATACTGCTGTATAAGTACAACACGCTAACAGATTGCACCATAGGATCCATCAACAACACCTTCACTAATCACCATATTTTGCACAAACGGAGCTGTACGATATTCGGACCAAGTCAAAATGACCGATGAGGTACCTAGCTAGCTCAGTCGGTAGAGCATGAGACTCTTAATCTCAGGGTCGTGGGTTCGAGCCCCACGTTGGGTGATTTTTTTCTCTGCCGAAGTACAAACTCACTTTGCGAACAGCCAAACGCTTGGATTTTCGAGCAGGCTTGCCACCCTGTATTGCTGATGTGTCAGGCAAAGCTGGTAATGCAGAGGAATATGCATTTGAATCGTAGCTGTGCCTGCACTCTGACCTGTTATCTCTATGACATACCAATTACTTATGAAATAGATTGAATAAATGATCCTTTTCTGGGCAAGAAATAGACAGTCAGAGGGTTCAAGAAAAGTACTTGCTCCTGGTGAGGCTCGAACTCACAACCTCGGCATTGCTTCACTGCATACTGCTGTATAAGTACCACGCGCTAACCGACTGCGCCACAGGAGCTATGCAAAGCACTGTCACTGATCACCATATTTTGCACAAACGGAGCTGTACGATATTCGGACCAAGTTAAAATTACCGTTGAGGTGCCTAGCTAGCTCAGTCGGAAGAGCACGAGACTCTTCATCTCAGGGTCGTGGGTTAGAGCCCCACGTTGGGTGATTATTTTCTCTGCCGAAGTACCAACTCACTTTGCGAACAGCGAAACGCTTGGATTTTCGAGCAGGCTTGCCACCCTGCATTGCTGATGTGTCAGGCAAAGCTGGTAATGCAGAGGAATATGCATTTGAATCGTAGCTGTGCCTGCACTCTGACCTGTTATCTCTATGACATACCAATTACTTATGAAATAGATTGAATAAATTATCCTTTTCTGGACAAGAAATAGACAGTCAGAGGGTTCAAGAAAAGCAGTTGCTCCTGGTCAGGTACGAATTCACAACTTTGGCATTGCTTCACTGCATACTGCTGTATAACTACCACGCGCAAACCAACTGCGCCGTAGGAGATATGCAAAGCACTGTCACCGATCACCACAATTGACCTGCCTGGCAAGCTCAGGCGTTTGAGCATGAGCCTCTTAATCTCAGAATCGTAGGGTCGATACCACAAATGGGCTGATACTTGTCTGAGCCGAAGCACCAACTAAATTTGCAAACAGCCGTTCACATGGACTTTCGAGCAGACTTGCCACCCTGCATTGCTGACGTATCTGGCATTGCTGGTGATAGAGAAGACTATGGATTTGAATCCTAGCTGTGCCTGCACTCTGACCTGTTATCTCAATAACATACCAATTAATTATGAAACATCCTCCTAAGTGTATTGAATTAAAATGCTCCTTTTCTGGACAAGAAATAGACAGGGAGAGGGTTCAAGAGGAATACTTGCTCCTGGTGGATCTTGAACGCACAACCTTGTCATCTAATTGCTGTATACTGCTGTATAAGTACAACACGCTAACAGATTGCACCATAGGATCCATCAACAACACCTTCACTAATCACCATATTTTGCACAAACGGAGCTGTACGATATTCGGACCAAGTCAAAATGACCGATGAGGTACCTAGCTAGCTCAGTCGGTAGAGCATGAGACTCTTAATCTCAGGGTCGTGGGTTCGAGCCCCACGTTGGGTGACTTTTTTCTCTGCCGAAGTACAAACTCACTTTGCGAACAGCCAAACGCTTGGATTTTCGAGCAGGCTTGCCACCCTGCATTGCTGATGTGTCAGGCAAAGCTGGTAATGCAGAGGAATATGCATTTGAATCGTAGCTGTGCCTGCACTCTGACCTGTTATCTCTATGACATACCAATTACTTATGAAATAGATTGAATAAATGATCATTTTCTGGACAAGAAATAGACAGTCAGAGGGTTCAAGAAAAGCAGTTGCTCCTGGTCAGGTACGAATTCACAACTTTGGCATTGCTTCACTGCATACTGCTGTATAAGTACCACGTGCAAACCAACTGCGCCGTAGGAGCTATGCAAAGCACTGTCACTGATCACCACAATTGACCTGCCTGGCAAGCTCAGGCGTTTGAGCATGAGCCTCTTAATCTCAGAATCGTAGGGTCGATACCACAAATGGGCTGATACTTGTCTGAGCCAAGCACCAACTAAATTTGCAAACAGCCGTTCACATGGACTTTCGAGCAGACTTGCCACCCTGCATTGCTGACGTGTCTGGCATTGCTGGTGATAGAGAAGACTATGGATTTGAATCCTAGCTGTGCCTGCACTCTGACCTGTTATCTCAATAACATACCAATTAATTATGAAACATCCTCCTAAGTGTATTGAATTAAAATGCTCCTTTTCTGGACAAGAAATAGACAGGGAGAGGGTTCAAGAGGAATACTTGCTCCTGGTGGATCTTGAACGCACAACCTTGTCATCTAATTGCTGTATACTGCTGTATAAGTACAACACGCTAACAGATTGCACCATAGGATCCATCAACAACACCTTCACTAATCACCATATTTTGCACAAACGGAGCTGTACGATATTCGGACCAAGTCAAAATGACCGATGAGGTACCTAGCTAGCTCAGTCGGTAGAGCATGAGACTCTTAATCTCAGGGTCGTGGGTTCGAGCCCCACGTTGGGTGATTTTTTTCTCTGCCGAAGTACAAACTCACTTTGCGAACAGCCAAACGCTTGGATTTTCGAGCAGGCTTGCCACCCTGTATTGCTGATGTGTCAGGCAAAGCTGGTAATGCAGAGGAATATGCATTTGAATCGTAGCTGTGCCTGCACTCTGACCTGTTATCTCTATGACATACCAATTACTTATGAAATAGATTGAATAAATGATCCTTTTCTGGGCAAGAAATAGACAGTCAGAGGGTTCAAGAAAAGTACTTGCTCCTGGTGAGGCTCGAACTCACAACCTCGGCATTGCTTCACTGCATACTGCTGTATAAGTACCACGCGCTAACCGACTGCGCCACAGGAGCTACGCAAAGCACTGTCACTGATCACCACAATTGACCTGCCTGGCAAGCTCAGGCGTTTGAGCATGAGCCTCTTAATCTCAGAATCGTAGGGTCGATACCACAAATGGGCTGATACTTGTCTGAGCCAAGCACCAACTAAATTTGCAAACAGCCGTTCACATGGACTTTCGAGCAGACTTGCCACCCTGCATTGCTGACGTGTCTGGCATTGCTGGTGATAGAGAAGACTATGGATTTGAATCCTAGCTGTGCCTGCACTCTGACCTGTTATCTCAATAACATACCAATTAATTATGAAACATCCTCCTAAGTGTATTGAATTAAAATGCTCCTTTTCTGGACAAGAAATAGACAGGGAGAGGGTTCAAGAGGAATACTTGCTCCTGGTGGATCTTGAACGCACAACCTTGTCATCTAATTGCTGTATACTGCTGTATAAGTACAACACGCTAACAGATTGCACCATAGGATCCATCAACAACACCTTCACTAATCACCATATTTTGCACAAACGGAGCTGTACGATATTCGGACCAAGTCAAAATGACCGATGAGGTACCTAGCTAGCTCAGTCGGTAGAGCATGAGACTCTTAATCTCAGGGTCGTGGGTTAGAGCCCCACGTTGGGTGATTATTTTCTCTGCCGAAGTACCAACTCTCTTTGCGAACAGCCAAACGGTTGGATTTTTGAGCAGGCTTGCCACCCTGCATTGCTGATGTGTCAGGCAAAACTGGTAATGCAGAAGACTATGCATTTGAATCGTAGCTCTGCCTGCAATCTGACCTTTTATCTCAACGACATACCAATTACTTATGAAATAGATTAAATAAATGATCCTTTTCTGGACAAGAAATAGACAGTCAGAGGGTTCAAGAAAAGCAGTTGCACCTGGTCAGGTACGAATTCACAACTGTGGCATTGCTTCACTGCATACTGCTGTATAAGTACCACGTGCAAACCAACTGCGCCGTAGGAGCTATGCAAAGCACTGTCACTGATCACCACAATTGACCTGCCTGGCAAGCTCAGGCGTTTGAGCATGAGCCTCTTAATCTCAGAATCGTAGGGTCGATACCACAAATGGGCTGATACTTGTCTGAGCCAAGCACCAACTAAATTTGCAAACAGCCGTTCACATGGACTTTCGAGCAGACTTGCCACCCTGCATTGCTGACGTGTCTGGCATTGCTGGTGATAGAGAAGACTATGGATTTGAATCCTAGCTGTGCCTGCACTCTGACCTGTTATCTCAATAACATACCAATTAATTATGAAACATCCTCCTAAGTGTATTGAATTAAAATGCTCCTTTTCTGGACAAGAAATAGACAGGGAGAGGGTTCAAGAGGAATACTTGCTCCTGGTGGATCTTGAACGCACAACCTTGTCATCTAATTGCTGTATACTGCTGTATAAGTACAACACGCTAACAGATTGCACCATAGGATCCATCAACAACACCTTCACTAATCACCATATTTTGCACAAACGGAGCTGTACGATATTCGGACCAAGTCAAAATGACCGATGAGGTACCTAGCTAGCTCAGTCGGTAGAGCATGAGACTCTTAATCTCAGGGTCGTGGGTTCGAGCCCCACGTTGGGTGATTTTTTTCTCTGCCGAAGTAC